>NC_046163.1:21450977-21540977 GCF_011064425.1 Rattus rattus
CTGAAAATAGTTGAACTCTCAGGGTCGTTTTAATTTGCATTTCCCTGCTGACTAAGGTTGTTGAACATTTCTTTAGGTGCTTCTCAGCCATTCAATTTTCCTTAGTTGAAAATCCTTTTAGTTCTGTAGTCCATTTTTTTAATAGGGTTATTTGATTCTCTGGAGTCTAACTTCTTGAGTTCTTTGTATATTTTGTATATTAGTCCTTTCATGGATGTAGGATTGGTAAAGAAACTTTCCTAATCTGATGGTTGCTGTTTTGTTCTAATGACAGTGTCCTTTGCTTTACAGAAACTTTGCAATTTTATGAGGTCCCTTTTGTTGATTCTTGATCTTAGAACATAAATCATTGATGTTCTGTTCAGGAAAATTTCCCCTGTGCCAAGGTATTTGAGGCTCTTTCCCTCCTTTTCTTCTATTAATTTGAGTGCATCTGCTTTTATGTGGAGATCCTTGATTCACTTGGGATTGAGTTTTGTACAAGAAGATAAGAAGGGATCAATTTGCATTCTTCTACATACTGACCTCCAGTTGAATTAGCACCAATTGTTGAAAATGCTATCTTTTTTGCACTGGATTTGTTGTTGTTGTTGTTGTTGTTGTTGTTGTTGTTGTTCCTTTGTTAAGGACCATGTGACCATAGGTTTGTGGGTTCAATTCTGGGTCTTGAATTCTATTCTATTCATCTACCTGTCTGTCTCTATATCAATATAACCCATATATTTTACTAGGTATTTGTCTTAGTTTCTCCTGTCCTCTTCTCCTGGTCTTATTTATTATTTCCTTAATATCCTTACAAATGAATAATTATAAACTATGTTTACCCAGCAGTATCCTAGTGTTTTTGCATGAGTATTACAAAGGGACATTAAGGAAAGTAATGTCATCAGTTACTAAAAGCAGATTAGCTGTGAAGACACAGTTTCTTTTACTACACTCTTCACCTCTCTTCCTAATTAGTGTAGAACAACAACAACAACAACAACAACAGCAACAACAACAACGACAACAACAAAAAACAAAGGTAAGAAATTTTAATAAGAATCACATGCTTACATTAAATTCACAGTCTATGAATTCAAGGAACATGTACATATTTATGTCATATAAATGACCCTGTCTCTATTTCTCTGTCTCTCTGCCTCTCTGTCTCTCTGCCTCTCTGTCTCTCTCTCTGTCTCTGTCTCTGTCTCTGTCTCTGTCTCTCTCTCTCTCTCTCTCTCTCTCTCTCTCTCTCTCTCTCTCTCTCTCTGTGTGTGTGTACAAACATATAGGTAATAGAAGTCCATGGGAAAGGGAAATATATTGATGAACAACTTAACTTAATTATTCTGAGAACTTGCCATAAGAAGGAAGAATTTAATCTCCCCAGGATTGAAGAGGTTTCATTTACTACACTGTAAAGACTGCTGTGTAGCAGAGAAATTCAGTTCATAATTTCCACAGAGCAGAATGAAAGAAACCTTGGTTTGATTAAATATATCTTATTCCTTCTGGAATCAGCTAGATTACTGCAGTAAACACCAGTGAAAACTCCTAGAAGTCAGTTGTAAGGACTTCTCAGAAAAGTATCAACCTGACCTGTAGCATAAACCTATACCAATTCTTGCCCCGTGATTTCCTTTAGTAATCTCCCTAGTTTCATAGAACTTATGAGAGTTATTCCCAGGCTCTATCTGGAACCTCCTAATTAGAAGGGACTGATGCCTCTTTCTATCAAACTCATTAATCACAGCAAGGACAAGGATAGATACTAAGTAAGTATGGATTGAAGGGTAACAAAGTGTTGGCAAGGACTAGAACACTCAACAAGAACATCTCATGCAGATATAATTTAAGCACAAATGCTGAATTTATTTTATTTTAATTTTATTTTCATATTTTAAATATACCTGTGTGGGTTTGTGTGAAGTTATGTTTATATGAGTGACAGTGCCGATGGAGACCAAAGGATTCAGTTCCACTTCAACATGGAGTTAGAGACCTTGGTGAGCTGCCTATAGTGGGTGTCAGATATTGAACTACTGTTGACTGAGAACAATTTATTGTTTTAATCATAATGCCATCATCCCAGTCCCTTTACAACTTTTTAAACAACAATACTTTCATTGTGTTGTATAATCTGTGTAACACATTCTTCATTAAGCAAACACACACCAAATAATTGTTATATTTCCAAAGAAGTTGATAAATTCACGAAATTATACCTAAGATATGCTGAAAATGCTAACATGGAAAATTAGAAATTATATACTATATGATTGAAATTTCTATTTAAATTTAAAATACAACTTTGACAAAATGACAAATGTGTTCAATTTTAATCTACCTTTTTTTTATGAAATTGAAAGATAACATAGTTAAATATTTGTCAATAGTAACTGTGTTATTGCTTTTGTTGTCCATCTTTTTTTCTCTGAATAGTATTCTATTTTTTGTTCTGGAATGCATACTTTGATTAAAACTAAGACTTAGAAGCTGGTTTTAAGATATAACATGCAATCAACTCTCAAAAAATATAGGGTATGAACACAAGAAGTTGCCATGTAGCAGCCAAAGCACTAAGACACAAGCGTCATGATTACTTCAGGCAGCCACGCTCTCTGCAGTTAGTGTGTGTAGCATCTGCAATTTTAGAAGATGCTTCCTCTTTACTATATAAAGTAATGTTTTAGAGTTGATTTATTCTTGTCTCTATGCAAATATGTAATTTAATGTTAATCTTGTCTTTATTCCCTGAAAAACAAGTATTTTTATATTTTCTGAACTATCAGCAGACTACAGCAGTGTTTGATGACATAAACCATACAATATCTAAGGCCAGCTATGTTGGAGAAAAATCCCTAGGTAAATGGTCTCCTAAGGAAAAGAGAAACCACAATTGTGTGCTTGCAAGTTATTCTTGTCTTGAGTGGAATCAGTTTTTGCAGCATCTACTTTACAGTGCCCCATGCACACTTTTGTTATTCTTTTGGCTTCAGGGAGAAAATGTTTTCTCCTGCTTTGTAAAACAGATGAAATTAATCTCATTTTATTTGTGGATCCTTTATTCCGAATGGGTTGGCCCAAGAGAGCCTTCTTTCTCAGGTGCTCTTCCCTCATACAAACACAGCTGATCAAATTTCTTCTAGTATGAGAATTGCTCAAATTTCATTCTTACATCAATTGCTCTTCTCTAAAAATTCAAGACAAATGAAGAAATCTTTTAAACATCACCATATATTTTAATCAACAGAGGAAAAAAAGCCATAATATTAATGTAATAATAATTTTTTTCAGAATTTATAGTAATATTTTTCTATGAATTCATGCATTACAAGTAATTTGTATAGGAATATGTGCAAAAGAAAAAAGACGAATATTGAAAGTTGACTTACATATTTCTCAAAACGTAAAAGACCTGTAACCTTTTTTGAAAGGTCTTCTTTCTTCCAAGTTCTGTTCAAGGATATCTTCGAAAAAGCATGTAACATCTGTGAGAATATTTTACAAGGTGACATTAAAATGTAACAACAAATACTGGAATAAATAAGTATAGATTTTAAAAATAGATGAAAAGAAACAAAGCTAAATAGGCATTTTATAATTGACCATTTTGTTTTACAAAGTATAGTATTTGACCTGTCAATTCTTTATGAAAAACTATTTTAAAGTCTTGGAAACAGCACTCAAACATTATCAAGAGCAGCCAGTGTTGACACTGAAAATATTAAAGTGATGACTATTTCAGATATCAGATATCAGAGCATTTTAGGATTCTTTTGCTCTTTCTTCCTTTTTTAAAATTGGATATTTTATTTGTTTCAATTTCAAATTTTATCCCCTTTACCAACTTTCCTTCTGGAAACCCCCTATTCCATTCTCCCTCCCCTGCTTCTACGAGGGTTTTCACATACCGACCTACCCACTCCAGTCTCTCTTTGCCTACAAAGGGGCTTCAAGCCTTCCCAGGACCAAGGGCTGCTGCTCCTACTGATTCCAGACAAGACCTTCCTCTGCTACATATGCAGCTAGTGTCATGGGTCTTTTTATGTGTACTCTTTTTCTCTTCTGTAGAATAAATTACTTCAAAGTTCATGCTGACATTTTGGGTAAGATTCACAATAGTAGTTAAAAATAGTTAAAGGAAAATAATTTGTTTAAGTTACTGTCCATATAGACCATTGAAAACCTGGATAGTCTTTGGTTATTTTAATAAATGATATATAATATGGAATTCATATTTCTTGTTAATGCAGAAGTAATCATACAAGAGAATTTTCATAAATATGTAAAGTATGTTTAATTGATATATTCAACTACTATTAACTAGTATTAATTTGTCCTCAAATAATTTTATGACTATATTTAAAAATTTTGAAATATTCATTGAGCATATGGATTTGAACATGTATGTTCTCAGAACCATGTTATATAAGCATAATATTAAAAAACCATAATAAATCATTTTATGGTAGAATCAAAAGTTATGTAAAAGTGTTGTCAAAAACACTTTAATGAGGTACTTTTTGTGTTTATAAAATTGTTAGAAAGTAAATAAAAACAAAAAGTGCAAATATTGATTTGCAGTTCTTTTTAGCTGGAAATCAGGACAATGAACTGTTATACTGAAGCCAAGAGTTAATTGTTGGTAAGGATGAATGAGTAGAAAGATTTTGAAGATATGGGAGTGAGATAATCGCAATACGCAAAATAAAAAGGCAACCTAGTTGCTAATATTATTTATCCTATAAAGAACTAAACTGATATACAGTTCCTAACTTTTGGGAATGAATAGTTCAGAAGTTGATTGGTTAGAGTACAAATTTATATCACTATAGTAATTTAGTGATTTCTTTTGTAGACTGGTGTTCATTAGTTATCCATAAGAGACATACTACTTGGTGTGAGTTTGTTCCTAAATGATGGCCCTCCATAAGCAAAGGATAACACCACATTGTGTACGTTCTCTAATGTTGTTAAAAATAGGAACGAAGAAATTAAAAAGTGTTATTTCAGCCGGAAATCATTTTGCAATTGAACTACATGGGAGCTGCTAAATACATTCCTGACATGATCTCACAGATACTGAGAGTAGAAGCCATCAGAAGGATTCTGCTTGCTCATATATGAAATGGAAAAAAGAAATCTTTATTCATAGAACCTATATTTCATTGAAGATTCATAGCCAGGTTATTGAATTAACAAATAAAGTCTTTGATGCCTAAGTCCTGTGACAAGCAGGACTAATTACAGTAGTCATTTTAATTATTGATAACTTAAAATGACACAATAAATTGGGGTAATAATGAACTGTGTGAATTGTGTGACTACATATTTTTCTGTCTAGAAGACAAAATCCTCGTACAGAAGTATATCCCTACGAATAGAGCTACTTCAGTGAAGCAACTTTGACTATAGTTATGTGTATATAAGAATAGAAAAGAGTATATGTGAGATTACTCACTTTGAAAGAAATTTATTATTATGCAGCACTGAAATTTAGTCTGTTATTAAATTTAACAAATTATTATATAAAACATGAAATACACAGAAAGAACATCAGTAAGAATTTAAAATTATCACATGCAAGTGAATAGATTAGGAATATGATATTAAATATAAGATTAATGGAAGTGCCAATTTTTCTATTTGAAAGCAAATAGTAGTACTGTTCTTGAGTCACGGGACACTGAGAAATAAAGCTGGTACTGACTTGAAATTTTCTTCAATACTGGATAGCCTTGATAATAGAAGAAGGTACTGAAGAGACTTCTCATAAAGGCAGTCACCAAATAGTTTTCTTACCCACTTGGGACCACTTGGAGTTACAATAAAGACTGACCTAGTAAGTTATGTACATTGTTAAAATAATGGCATGATTGTTAAGATGTTGACCAACTCATTTTTAAAATTGTATTTAAGGGTTGAATTTATGCATAATATTGTAAACCTCACTAACAACTCATAAGTTCAAAGATCATAAGCCCTAAAGTATACTCTACTACTATTATTTTGGTAAATGGATATAGTATCAAATTGCTTTTGAAGTAATCATCTTTATACACACATTGCATATCTCAGTCATCATCAGAGACACATTCATTCTGCAATGGATGGAAGTTGATAAAGATTCACAATTGGTCAAAGTTCAGAGACTAAGACATGGTAGAGTTAATTGAATTAAATGCAAAATCTGTGTTATCCTTGATTTCTCAGAACCCATGTAGCATTGTGGAAGGAGAAAGGCTGGATAGCCAGGGTTTAAGGAATTGCTAATAAACACTATCTTACCTTACAGTTATTGGAAGGGTATTTAACTCATGAACTCAAAGCAGATGTAACAGCCTTCACACGATCTGGACTAGATCAGACAATCAAAATTCCAACATGCATTAAAGAAAGCTCACATGGACCCAAGACCAGCTCAAGAGCTATTAGCAATTAATAGCCTCTGGGAGAGAAGAAATCTATGGTCACTAGTAGGTCACATATCCTCCAACGATGGCCCTAAACTCATGGGAAGCACTGATAGGGCTTAAAGATTTATTAAGAAAATAAAAAAAGAAAATCAGAATTTCAGAAAATGGGACTGTTGGATCTAGGAGGATTTAGACTCTGGAGAGGGAGTAAATACAAAGAAAACACATTGTACATATTCATGAAATTCACAAATTATAACATCGGTTTGTGCTGTGAGGTAGATTGTACAGGTAGAAATTAGGAATGCCCATTTCTTGAAAATGAGCATGACCTTTAGAATGTGAACTAGAATAGATATTTTCAAAACATGATTTAACATATGATTCTGTGTGTGTATGAGTGGGTGTATTATGTAAGTTAGGTGTGTTGTGCATGCACATATGTGGATGGGAATGGAGTGTACAAACATGAAGAAGTAAGATTATCTTTTGCACTGTCATTCAGCTATTTCCTGACTCACAGATCACTGACATAACAATATTAATATTCCTGTCTCTATCCTCCATGCTAAGGTTGCCGTGAAACACACTTAACCCTGGCCTTTTACACAGAAGTTGCCAATTCAAGCTTTAGTTTTTATGCTTGAGACCAAATATTCTTACTTACTGAACCATCTCCATAGCCTTTATATGATTTTTCTAAAAAACATATAGAATGAAGAAATGAGAAAGAAAAGAAAACCAAAAAATGAAAAAGCTTTTTTTTTTTTTTTTTTTTTTTTTTTTGGAGCTGGGGACCCAACCTAGGGCCTTGTGGTAGCCTAGTGCAAGCCACCATGACCTAAATCTACAACCCTATATAACTTTTTTTTTTTCTTCGTTTTTTTTTCGGAGTTGGGGACCAAACCTCAGGGGCTCTCATGCACGCTGGGCAGCACCTCTACCACTGAGCTGGAAATCCCAAACCCGACCAAAGCATTTTAGTATATTGCTTTATAATTTTATTGATATAAATAAGACAAATTATTCTCGGTCTTGATGAAAAGAAAACAAATTGAAAGTATTCAATATTCAATAATTTAGGCAAAAACAAAATTAACTATTTCAAAACCTAGTACTCATATATTCATCTTGAATTTATAAAATCGAATTTCAAAATAAGCAAAATGTTTTTAAAAAACCTATTATGATAGCAAAAGTTCCAGTCTTTAGGAATTATTAAATGATACAATAACCGACAACTTCAACTCCAGGTTTCAGTAAATAAGATGAATCTTTCTCCCATGTTCTAACGAGTCTTCCTCCACCTATGACTTGTAATTCTCCCGCATACTCTTCCATTCCACGAATCAGCAATAGAATAAAATATTACATTTATTTATTTATTTGTTTATTCAGAACACATAAAAAATGCATAGGAAAAACAAGGAGCTTTGAGACTTTCTTTAGAGAAGTCAAGTGTAATTCCAATAGGTCTGCCTTCATTGGTTATACAGCCTTTGTACTTTGAAGCTTTTAGTGCATTTTTGTTGTTGTTCTGTACATTTAGTGTTTTATTATGTGGTAGAAGGATTGTCTTTTCTGCTCCAATTTATTTGGTGATCTCTAAGCCTCTTGTATGTGTATAGCCCTCTCTTTCTTTAGGTTAGAGACATTTTCTCTTGTCATTTTGTTGAAAAGTTTCTGGGTCTTTGAGCTAGAATCTTCTATACCTATTATTCTTAAGTTTGCTCTTTGCATAGTTTCTCAAATGTACTGGATGTTTTGCCTTAACAACTTTGTAGATTTGAATATTTCTGATAGATAAAGCAACGTTCTATGCTGTTGTATCTTGTATGTCTTAGATTCTATCATCTATACCTTGTATTCTGTTAGTGATGCTTGCATCCATGATTCCTGTCCTCTTTCCTAGGATTTCTCTCTCCAACGTTGCCTCTATTTATGTTTTCTTTATTGCTTCTACTCTGGTTTTCAGGTCTTGAACAGTTTTACACATTTCCTGCAGCTGTTTGATTGTATTTTACTGTAATCCTTAAATTATTTATTTCTACTTTAAAGGCCTCGATCAATTTCATAAGACTAAATTTAATGTCATAGTTCTGCTGTTCGCTCATGAGAGAACATTTTGTAAGGATAAACATATTTTCTCTACTTTTAAACATTTTTTGAATTATAGTAAAATCACATTATTTTCCCTTTCTGTCTTTTTATGAGATGACCTTTTGACCTTAAAGACAAAGAATGTCTTCCCTCTGAAGCAAGAAACAAGATTCGCTAAAAGAACTCCATTAATATACAGGACTAATAGAAGAAAAAAAAGAGTAGAAAAAATAATAACCATGGACATGATCATGTACAGTGTAAGAAGAAACAACGTATAGAAAGAGGGAGAAATGGGGATAAATAAATGAGGATGATGATGATAGACAGATAGAGGATATATGGATAGATAGATAGATAGACTGTTGTACAGAGAGAGAGTGAAAGAAAAAAGGAGATAGAGTGATTTGTGGTCAAACAATAATTGACATCTACCTGAAGATAGATAGTCATAGATTATTTTTAATGATATCATCAAAGTTAGGTAGAACAAAAATTTTCAGATAAAAGTAGTTGAAAATGAGTAATTAAAGTAAATAAATGTTTATAAAAATCACAATAAAGTGTTACCCATATGGGCATTAGTTTATGAGGATGTCATTGTTATTTATAGTAGCATTTTTATATAAAAAAGAAAATGCACAGACATGTACTTATATGCATTTTTAACTTTATGTATTATTTTCTTTGTTTGCTGTGAGAGGAATAACTTTTTGCAAGTAAATTATTATGTCATAAAAATAAATTTGTGTTTATAATAAATGAAGTATTAGACCATTGAATTCTGTCAGTTTTGGCATCAAATTGAAAACACAAAGCAAATTAGGAATAATTTAAATATTTGTGTAACTCTATTTCTGTCAGGGCTAAGCATTCTAATGCTTCATAAACATTCAGGTAATCTTAGGGACTGTGTTTAAATCTGTCATATCATCTGGACATGTTTACTGAAACTACAGTCCTCAAATTTGCGTTAAGAGCAACAGAAGCCAGTGTAAGAAAACAGGCATAAATTCTCTCTTCCTCCCCATTCCTACTGTCTTGTTTCCTTTTTGTCTCTCTGTCTTTCTTCTCAGTGTAGATATCCCATGACTCAGGCTCCAAAGTGCCTAGATTATATGTCTATGCCACCATGTCTGGCTTGCTCACCTGCTTTAAGGTGGCTGTCAAGCATAGACTCTCTGTTCTTTTCTGTCACAGTTCACCCACATATTGAGAAGAGAGGAAACAGTATGCACCACTATATTGTTATATGATTGCTACTCACTTCTATAAAGCCAAAATTTACAACCAGAAAAAAGTCAGTCATATTACTATTGTATGGAAATATTTATTCCTGTCCCCAGCAAAGTAGTGATAAAATACAATGTTATTTTTACTGGTACCACAAGAGCAAATATTGTACAGATTTGAGGACTCGGGTGGAAGTAATGAATGTTCTCAGCAGTAATGAAATAGTAAACCTTCAGATATACTTAGCAGGTCTTCCTTAGGAATTGCAAATACCTTTTGGTTATCTTGTTTAGTGGGGGAATATGTCAAACACACTTTATTATATGCCCCATGCCCGTAGTAGATAGTCAATAGAATACAAAACATACTCAACAGTATTTTTTAGCCTTTTTCTCTTATAATTAGTTAAATAGCCTTTTCCTTGTTTTTTATTTTGTTTGTTTTTCATATTTCTCTGCTTGGTTTTAATTTTTTGGTCATAGATGTATATATTTCTTTTGTCCCTGTTTTTTTTATTTTATTTTATTTTTTAAAAAATAAAAGGGCATGAGTTATGGAGGTAAGTAGGAAATTCAAAATAAAATAGCAGGTTTTAAATAAGAATTTGAAGATAACAGCACTCATGCTGGTAAATTAGAGAATAGAGTTGTTTTGAAAAATAGTCATTGATGTGTTTATAAAAATAGATGTGTTTATTGTCATTGGTGAGTCACTGATGTGTTTTCAAGAGAGTGGGTATTATGTTCTATGGAGGTATGGGTGAGAGGTATCATGGAAGGGAGTGCCTCAAGGGCCCATGTTGGGAGGGGAGGATGTTGGTGGGGGCAGAGAGAGAGAGAGAGAGAGAGAGAGAGAGAGAGAGAGAGAGAGAGAGAGAGAGAGAAAGAGAGAGAGAGAGAGAGAGAGAGAGAGAGAGAGAGGAAAGAGGGGGGAGGAAGAGGAGGAGGAGGATGACGATGATGACAATGTTGACAAAGAGGACAACGAAGACAACAAGGAAGATGAGAAGGGTAGAATCCATCCATGATCATGTGGAAAGAAGGGAGGAAGAGAATGTGGAAAGAAGGAACAAAGTGGGAATAGGCTAAGAGCAAGAGAGCAAAAGAGTGAAGAGGGGGCAATCAACCCCTTTTACAGTGTCAGGCATATTTGACTCTTGCCAGGTAACTGTGGGGCAGAGCATACCTGGCTGTTGCTAGGTAACTTTGGGGGTGGAGCTCAGACAAAATGCTAACAGTCATAATAACATAATTTCAAATGATGTGTCTTCAGATAATATTAGGTGTTTGTTGCTCTGCGGTCCTTTTTCTCTTGAAAGTAGCATTAAAACTATTGATGGATGTCTGAAATTTTTGTTAAGTGATTTCAAAATGTGGAGTTAGATATTTAAATTCAGTGTTGATGCAAGATGTAAATTATTTCACATCGATATTTATGTACTAAAAACTATTAGAGTGTGTAGGAAGTAGATTCTATTTAGTAACTCTCATTGATCTACATCATAACACACATACTCAACTACATATGCATTCATACATATGCATACTAGGACTCATTTGCACATATACATATATGTATACATACATAAAAACATACAGACAAATACACAGTCATATATATACATGCATTATATTTATATATGTATGTATATATACATATGTTTATGTATACACATTCTTTTTATTGTTTGTTTGTTTTTTCTTTTTTCTGGAGCTGGGGACCGAACCCAGGGCCTTGCGCTTCCTAGGCAAGCGCTCTACCACTGAGCTAAATCCCCAACCCCTGTTTTTTAAGAAATATAGAAAATTAAAGGAAGAGCTTAGAAAATCTCAGGCAAGGCCTACCTTGACAAAAGTACAAAAACTTTTATTGGCTCAAAGAAAGCCTCTTCAACTAATAGTGCATGGCAAACTGCATAGATACATAGAGAAGAATGGAAGCAGATGCATATATTTAACGTTGAACTTAAATAAACTCAAATAGTGTAAAGCACTTTAAGATGATCAGATCTGAAACTGTGGGTCTACTAATAGCATAGTGTCTTAGCTAGGGTTTTATTGCTGTGAACAGACAGCATTACCAATGAAAGTTTTATAAAGGACAACATTTAATTAGGGCTGGCTTACAGGTTTAGAGGTTCAGTCCATTATTGTCAAGGTAATATCCAAGCAGGCATGGTGCAGGAGGAGATGAGAGTTCTAAATCTTCATCCAAAGGAAACCAGGAACACAGTAAGCATACTCAAGCAGTTAAGAAGAGGGTCTCCATGCCCACCCCCACAGTAACACACTTCCTCCAACAAGGTCACACCTTCTAATAGTACCACTCCCTGGGCCAAGTATAGGCAAACCATCACACATAGCAAGGACTTTCTGAGAACTATCCTAGTACATAGAACAATAAAAAGAGCTAAACAGATTACCAGAAATTAAAATCTACCCACAAAGAAGCAGTCACTAGAATGAAAATTTTGCTTACAAAAATAAGGAAATATTTACTGACCATATAGTTATTAATATCTATAATATAGTTGAAAATCCAAAATATAAACATCAAAATTAAATCATCCAGCTGAAATATGAACTAAATACATAATTCTCTTTAAAGGAAAAAACATTCA
Source organism: Rattus rattus (assembly GCF_011064425.1). NCBI lineage: Eukaryota > Metazoa > Chordata > Mammalia > Rodentia > Muridae > Rattus > Rattus rattus. The sequence goes on from NC_046163.1 coordinate 21,463,332, forward strand.
AATGAACATAAATATATTTTAAAGTAGTCAATGCTCTGAGTCATCCAGAAAATTCACATTAAAACTACTCTGGGATCTCATCTCGTTCAAAGCAAGCTAGCTATTATGAAGAAAACAAAAGACAATAAATAATGAGGATTTGTTGAATGATGACCCCTTAGTCATTCCCAATGGAAATGTAAGATATACAATTATGACAATCAGCCTAGGGTTTTCTTAAAACACTGAAACTAGAAATACTATGTGGTCCAGATATTTTACTCCAGTGTACACTCACAGAACTCCAAGCATTTCCATAGAATTATTTACATGCCTATGTTTATGGCTGCAATATCACAACTATGGAATGGACTCATCCTAGCAAATGGGTAAGGGAAATGTATCCATAAATATACAATGGCATTTTATTAATCGGAAAAGAAAAATTAGGTCATGATATTTCAGGAAAGTGAATTGAATGGGAATTATGATATCAGAAGCACAAAATACAGATCCTATATTTTAATCTATAGTTTTTGTACAATATATAATACAGACACACAAACACACACACAAACAAACAAACAAACAAACAGATCTGGGGGGGGCAGTTTTGATCTTAAAGTTAGAAAATGACAAAAATGATGGAGAGTGGGGCTAGTTATTGTTGATTATTTTCTATTGCCTTGACAAAATATCTTAAAACATATCAAAGAAACCGTTTAGTTGGGTTCATAGTACCAGAGAATTAGAGTCCATAAACATAATTTTAGGCATCATGACAGCAAGCAGGCAGGCACGGTACAGGGTTCATAGCTAAGAAATTCCATCTGATCCACATAGACTAGGGAGAAAGAACTGGCAATAGTGTGGCTTTTGAAAGCTAAAACTGCAAACCAAGCATTCTAATACATGAGCCATCTTCATTAAGGAAAGTATATCATAAAAGAAGGGGAGCCCCTAGAAGAGGTTAATGGGATCACCAAGTAGGAAGTTAGAAAAAGGAAGGAGTGGCAAGGGGAGGAGGGACAAATAAGAATAAAGAATGTGTGAAATGCCATAAATTATATATCTGCTAATTTTAAATACTAATTAATATGCATAAAGGCAGCTTAGAAAATAAAGATTCATTAGCCATGAGATGAAAACAAATTAAATTCAGAAAAATGTCACTGCTGATCAACCAGAATAGACATATACAAGAAGCAAAACCTTGATATACACTATGTCCAGATCTCCTAGAATTCAGACCTTCTGCAGAAGTCTAAATTTATTCTAATGAGTTTGTTTTGTAAATTAGTAGGTCATTTTCTTATTTTTCTTGCTTTGTATTTTTAAAAAAACTGCATATCTTTTAGAGAAATTCTTCTCTGGTTAGTCTATTCTGGCTAAGAAAAACCTCCTGTTTTCATTGCATAGTCGCTTCTCTACAATTCAGAAAATCTTTGCTGTAATTTCAGTAAATATATTTTAATACCCTATTATCAATTTCAGCTTTTTTTTCTGTTCAGCAGATTCTTGGTGTGGATTTTTGCATGTGTCCTAATGCCCTCTGAAGGGTGAGCCATTTCATTATTTCATTACATGTGTCCGAATGAACTAATGTCTCATCCTTATTCCCATCCCTAAAATCTGCTTTTCTGAAGAATCTCCTCTATTGTTATGATTATACTGATTGTGATGACAAATTTAATATATTAATTTATAAATTGTATTTACATTAGGTCATTTTCATGATTTAATTTATTTTTATTTTATATAATTATTAATCTTAATTTCCTTGATGAATTTTGTTTCACAATAAAAACACAGTAAAAAAAAGCAATAAGAAGACAAACGAGTAGCAGTAACACACTTTAGGTATCAGTGACCACTTTTGGATTCTATGCTATTTTTCTGTCTAGGTCCTAGGTTTATTTTATTACTTCATTTTCCTGATTATTTAAGTAATAGGAATTGATCTTTTTCTTTCTTCTTTTTAAAATTTTTTTCATCTTTATTAAATTGGGTTTTTCTTACTTACATTTCAAATGTTATTCCCTTTACCTGTGTCCAGGCCAACATCCCCCTAACCCCTCTCCGTCCCCTTATACATGGGTGTTCCCCTCCCCATATTCCCCCATTAATGCCCTCTCCTAAAGAATCCTGTTCACTGGCAGTCGAGCCTTGGCAGGACCAAGGGCTTCCTCTTCCACTGGTGCTCTTACTAGGCTATTCATTGCTACCTATGCAGTTGGACCCCAGAGTCAGTCTATGTATAATTTTTGGGAAGTGGCTCAGTCCCCAGAAGCTCTGGTTGGTTGGCATTGTTGTACATATGGGGTCTCGAGCCCCTTCAAGCTCTTCCAGTTCTTTCTCTGATTCCTTCAACGGGGTCCTGTTCTCAGTTCAGGAGTTTGCTGCTGGCATTCGCCATGTATTTGCTGTATTCTGGCTGTCGGCCTGCACTTTTTTTTTTTTTTTTTTTTTTTTTTTTTTTTTCGAGCTGGGACCGAACTCAGGCCTTGCGCTTCCTAGGCAAGCGCCTACCACTGAGAGCTAAAATCCCAACCCCCGCCTGCAATTTCTTTGCTTCATCCATCTACCTAGTTTGGTGGCTGTATATGTATGGGCCATCAGAACAGGTTCTGAATGGGCAGCTCCTCCAACCCCTGTTCAAACTTTGCCTCCCTATCCTTCCTAAGGGTATTCTTGTTCCTCTTTTAAAGAAGGAGAGAAGCATCTGCATTTTGGTCATCCTTCTTGAGTTTCATGTGTTCTGTGCATCTATGGTAATTCAAGCATTTGGGCTAATATCCACCTATCAATGAGTGTATACCATGTGTGTTTTTCTGTGATTGGGTTACCTCACTCAGGAAGATATTTTCCATTTGGCTATGAAATTCATAAAGTAATTGTTTTTGATAGCTGAGTAGCATTCCATCCTGTGGATGTACAACATTTTCTGTATCCATTCCTCTGTTGATGGGCCTCTGGATTCTTTCCAGCTTCTGGGTATTATAAATAAGGGTGCTATGGACATAGTGGAGCATGTGTCTTTGTTATATGTTGGAACATCTTTTGAATATATGCTTAAAAGAAGTAAAGATGGGTCCTCAGGTAGTGCAATGTCCAGTTTTCTGAGGAATGTGAATACTGATTTCCAAAATGGTTGTGCCAGTCTACAATGGCACCAACAATGGAGGCATGTTCCTCTTTCTACACATCTTCGTGAGCATCTGCTGTCATCAGAGTTTTTAATCTTAACCATTCTGACTGGTGTGAGGTGGAATCTCAGGGTTGTTTTGATTTGCATTTCCCTTATGACTAAAGATGTTGAACACTTCTTTAGATGCTTCTGAGCCATTCGACATTCCTCAGCTGTGAATTCTTCATTTAGCTCTGAACCCCATTTTTAATAGGGTTATTTGTCTCCCTGCAGTCTAACTTCGTGACTTCCTTGTATATTTTGGATATAAGCCCTCTATCAGTTGTAGGATTGGTCAAGACCCTTTTCCAATCTGTTGGTTGCCATTTTGTCCTAACAAAAGTTTCCTTTGCCTTACAGAAGGTTGGTAGTTTCATGAGATCCCATTTGTCAATACTTCCTCTTAGAGCGTAAGCCATTGGTGTTTTGTTCAGGAAATTTTCTCCAGTGGCCATGTGTTCGAGATTCTTCCCCACTTTTTCTATTAGTTTGAGTGTACCTAGTTTGATATGGAGGTCCTTGACCCACTTGGACTTAAGCTTTGTACAGGGTGATAAGAATGTATCCTTCTGCATTCTTCTATATGCTGACCTCCAGTTGAACCAGCTGAAAATACTATCTTTTTTTCCACTGGATGGTTTTGGCTCCTTTGTCAAAAATCAAGTGACCATGGTGTGTGGCTTCATTTCTGGGTCTTCAATTCTATTCCACTGGTCTATCTTCCTGTCTCTGTACCAATACCATACAGTTTTTATCACTATTGCTCTGTAATACAGCTTGAATTCAGGGACAGTGTTTCCCCAGATGTCCGTTTTTTGTTGAGGATAATTTTAGCTATCCTGGGTTTTTTGTTATTCCAGATGAATTTGTAAATTGTTCTGTCGAACTCTATGAAGAATTGGATTGTAATTATGATGGGGGTTGCATTGAATCTGTAGATCGCTTTTGGTAAAATGGTCATTTTTATTCTATTAATCCTGCCAATTCATGAGTACGGGAGATCTTTCCATCTTCTGAGATCTTCAATTTCTTTCTTATGAGGCTTGAAGTTCTTAGCATACAGATTTTTCACTTGTTTGGCTAAAGTCACACCGAGGTATTTTATATTATTTGGGACTATTATGTAGAGTGTCCTTTCCCTAATTTCTTTCTCTGCTTGTTTCTCTTTTGTGTAGAGGAATTCTACTGATTTATTTGAGTTAATTTCATGCCCAGCCTCTTTGCTGAAGGTGTTTATCAGGTTTAGTAATTCTCTGGTGGAACTTTTGGGATCACTTAAATATACAATCATATCAACTGCAAATAGTGATATTTTGACGTCTTCCTTTCTAATCTGTATCCCTTTGATCTCCTTTTGTTGTCTGATTGCTCTGGCTAGGACTTCGAGAACTATATTGATTAAGTTGGGAGATAGTGGGCAGACTTGTCTAGTCCCTGATTTTAGTGAGATTGTTTCAAGTTTCTCTCCATTTAGTTTAATGTTAGCGACTGGTTTGCTGTATATGGTTTTTGCTATGTTTAGGTATGGGCCTTGAATTTCTATTCTTTCCAGGACTTTTATCCTGAAGGGGTGTTGAATTTTGTCAAATGCTTTCTCAGCATCTGAGGAAATGATCATGTGGTTTTTATCTTTCAGTTTGTTTATATAGTGGATTACATTGATGGTTTTCCATATGTTAAACCATCCCTGCATATCTGGGATGAAGCCTACTTGATGATGATGGATGATTGTTTAATGTGTTCTCGGATTTGGTTTACAAGAATTTTGTTGAGTATTTTTCTGTTGATATTCATGAGGGAAATTGGTCTGAAGTTTTCTTTATTTGTTGGGTCTTTGTGTGGTTTAGGTATAAGAGTAATTGTGGCTTCATATAATGAATTTGTTAGTGCTCCATCTGTTTCAATTTTGTGGAATTGTTTTGATAGTATTTGCATGAGGTCTTCTATGGAGGTCTGATAGAATTTTGCATTGAACCTATCTGTATCTGGGCTGTTTTTGGTTGGGAGACTTTTTATGACTGCTCCTATATCTTTAGGAGTTATGTGATATTTTAAATGGTTTATCAGTTTCTGATTTAGCTTTGTTACCTGTTTAGGTATAGGAAATTTTCCATTTCTCCAGATTTTCAAATTCTGTTGAATATATGCGTTTGAAATAGGATCTGATGATTTTTTGAATTTTCCCTGATTGTTCTGTTATATCTCCCTTTTCATATCTGATTTTGTTAATTTGTACACACTCTCTGTGTCCTCTGGTCAGTCTGGCTAAGAGTGTATCTATTTTATTGATTTTCTCAAAGAACCAGTTCTTGGTTCTGTTGATTCTTTGTATAGTCCTTTTTGTTTCTACTTGGTTGATTTCAGCTCTGAGTTTGATTATTTCCTGCCTTCTACTCCTCCTGTGTGTATTTGCTTCTTTTTGTTGTAGAGCTTTTAGGTGTGCTGTCAAGTTGCTGATATATTCTCTCTCCTGTTTCTTTCTGCAGGCACTCAGAGCTATGAGTTTTCCTCTTAGCACAGCTTTCATTGTGTCCCTTAAGTTTGGGTATGTTGTATTTTTATTTTCACTAAATTCTAAGAAGTCTTTCATTTCTTTCTTTATTTCTTCCTTGAACAGGTTATCATTGAGTAGAGCATTGTTCAAACTCTTTGTGTATGTGGGCATTCTTTACTTATTGTTATTGAAGTCCAGCTTTAGCCCGTGATGGTCTGATAGGATGCATGGTATTATTTCAATATATCTGCATCTGATGAGGCCTGTTTTGTGCCCAATTATGTGGTCAATTTTGGAGAAAGTACCATGAGGTGGTGAGAAGAAGTTATATCCTTTTGTTTTAGGATAAAATATTCTATAAATATCTGTTAAGTCCATTTGTTTCATAACTTGTCTGTCTATGTCTCTGTTTAAGTTCTGTTTCCATGATCTGCCCATTGATGAGAGTGGGGTGTTGAAATATACTACTAGTGTTGTATGAGGTGCAATGTGTGCTTTGAGTTTTAGTAAGGTTTCTTTTATGTATATAGGTGCCCTTGTATTTGGAGCATACATATTTAGGATTGAGAGTTCAACTTGGTGGATTTTTTTCTTTGATGAATATGAAGTGTCCTTCCTTATCCTTTTTGATGACTTTTGGTTGAAAATCGATTTTATTCTATATCAGAACTGCTATTCCAGCTTGCTTCTTCAGACCATTTTCTTGGAAAGCTGTTTTCCAGCCTTTTACTCTGAGCTAGTGTCTTTCTTTGTCTCTGAGGTGTGTTTCCTGTAGACAGCAAAATTCTGGGTTCTCATCATGTATCCAGTTTGTTATTCTGTGTCTTTTTATTGGGAAATTGAGTCCATTGATTTTGAGAGATATTAAGGAATAGTGATTGTTACTTCCTGTTATCTTCCTATTTGGAGGTGAGATTATCTTTGTGTGCTTTTCTTCTCTTTGTTTTGTTGCAAAATGATTAGTTGCTTGCTGTTTTCTAGGGTGTAGCTTGCCTCTTTGTGTTGGGCTTTAACATTTATTATCCTTTGTAGGGCTGAATTTGTAGAAAGATATTGTGTAAATTTGCTTTTGTCATGGAATATCTTGGTTTCTCCATCTTTGTTAATTGAGAGTTTTGGTGGATACAATAACCTGGGCTGGCATTTGTCTTCTCTTAGAATCTGTATGACATCTGTCTAGGATCTTCTGGCTTTCATGGTCTCTGGTGAGAATTCTGGTGTAATTTTGATAGGTCTGCCTTTATATGTTACTTAACCTTTCCCCTTTTGGCTTTTAATAGTCTTTCTTTGTTTTGTTATTTGGTGTTTGGACCATTATATGATTGTAAGAATTTCTATTCTGTTCGATTCTATTTGGAGTTCTGTAGGATTCTTGTATGTTTATGGGTATCTCTTTCTTTAGGTTAGGTAATTTTTCTTCTATAATTTTGTTGAATATATTTACTGGCCCTTTACTTTGGGAGTCTTCACTTTCTTCTATACCTATTATCCTTAGGTTTGATCTTCTCATTGTGGCTTGGATTTCCTGTATGTTTTAAGCCAGGAGCTTTTTGTGTTTTACATTATCTTTGACAGTTGTGTTAATGTTTTATATGTTATCTCCTGCCCCTGAATTTCTCACTTCTATCTTTTGTTTTCTGTTGGTGATGCTTGTATCTATGGCTCCTTGTCTCTTCCTTTGGTTTTCTCTATCCAGGGTTGTCTCCCTCCGTGCTTTCTTTATTGTTTCTATTTCCATTATCAATTCCTTCACCTGTTTGATTGTGTTTTCCTGTAATTCTTTCAGGGATTTTTGTGTTTCTTCTCTAAGGGCTTCTACTTGTTTACTTCTGTTTTCCTGCATTTATCTAAGGGAGTTCTTTATGTCTTTCTTAAAGTCTTCCATCATCATGATCAAATGTGATTTTAAATCTACATCTTGCTTTTCTGGTGTGTTTGGATACTCAGTGTTTGCTTTGGTGGGAGAATTTGGCTCCAATGATGCCAAGTAGTCTTGCTTTCTGTTGCTTGGGTTCCTGCACTTGCCTCTTGCCATCAGGGAAGTCCAGCTAAACCCCACCTAGAATCTCTCCTAATGGCATTTTAGTGAATATTTTACCTTCATACTTTGCTTTTTGTCTTTAGAAATCTCAGTCATAGTAATAGAGTTTATGATTTTTTATTATTGTGTTTTGGTCTTATTTCTCTATTTTTCATTGACATGTCTTCTATTCAATCATTTGACCCTGAAATTTCAGTTTATATTTTTTATTCCTCTTCCCTCTCTTTTGTTTTGGAGTGCTAATTTTATAAAAATATAAGAAGAAATGCATAGATACAAATATACTAAAACTTGTATGATTTTAGATGGGGAAATGAACCAGTAGTTTATAGCAATTGCTGCCCTAACAGAGGACAGTGTCAGTCCCCATAATCAACACTGTGGCACACAACTGGCAACAATGTGAGTTCTAGTCGATCTTTAATATTCTCCTGACCTCAGTGGGCAACAAGAATATACATGAAAGAAATAACCTTATAAAAGTTAAAAACTGTATGTTGAGTAGTCAACTCATGTGGTAATAGTCCAGTAAGTGTGAAACTATCAGAGTTTGGTGGGTGTGATAATTAGAATGTGAATTTAATTTGCTTTAGGGTTATTTTTTGTATATGGTCTCACTATATAACCCTGGCTGGCTAATAACTATGTAGACATTTCTAGCCTTTAAATATCCCTCTATGTGTCTCTATCTCATAAGTACTGGAATTAAAGGTATGTTCCACTATATACAGACAATGACCTGATTATTATATAACATACTTGAAGTACACTTCTTTTTCCAGAAAACCTTGGCTTATACTAATTAGGGGGAATTATAATAATCAATTTACTGTATATAATATCAAGTGATTGTACTTATGACTGTCCTTGAGAGATGTCAGAAAAACTAGTTTTGAATATATATGCATCTTCCCACATATTTTTCTGTTTTCTGGTATTGAAAGTAGATTTGTTTTCTTTCAATATATTCTGAGTATCTTTTCCCCTCTTCCTATAACTTCAAGTTCCTTTCCACCTTCTCTCTTCTCTAAATCCACTCTTTTTCTGTATCTCATAAGAAAATAATGGGTTTCTAAGAAATACCAAACAGGAGAAATTAAATATAATAATATGAAACAAAACTATCATATTGAAGTTTAAAAAGGCAACCGACCAAGAAGAGTTCCAAGATGAGGCACAAGAGTCAGACTCACTTGTTTTCACACTCAGAATTCTGATTAAATTACTAAACTAAAAGCTATAATATATACTCAGAGAACTTGGTTTAAACCCATTATGCCCTGTGTTTGTTTAGTCTCTGTAAAATAACATGTGTTTTGTTTAATTAATTCAGAGGGCCTTCTTGTGTTCTCCATCCTCTCTGGATCTAACAATCTCCCTGAGGTTCCCTGAGTTCTGAAAGGAGTGTTTTGATAGATGCCTCCAATTTAGATCCACCACAATAATGTCTTGCTGTGGATTTCTGCTTCTATTCATCTGTTCCCATTATCTGTCAGAGAAAACTTTTCTTATGATGACTGGATAAGATATTGATATGATGTATGAGTATAGCAGAATATGGATAGGGTTCATTTTATTAATACTTTATTTTTTACAAGTAGTATGTGCTATTACCTTGTGTCTCTGGCCTATCGAGTTTATAGTATTGGGTATGGATTCCATCTCATGTATTGAGACTTAGGTCAAAACAGATATTGGCTAACTAGTCCCACAAATTCTGTGCAAACATTGCCCTAGTATATTTTCAGGTGGGGCAGAGTGTATATTAAAGTTTCGTGGTTGGATTTGTGACCATGTTTCTCTTTCAGAAGATTGCATAGTACCTTCTCATACCATCTAGTGAACATAGGGATAAAGGCTCCATGTATGAATCAGTCCTACTTCTCCATGCATAATCAGCTATGTGGATGTTGTCCTAGGAAATGAAGTCCTCATTTTAAGTTTGAGGAGAGTAAACCATTGTCTTAGCACCAACCTGCCTTGTTTTGAGATTTCCTTGGGACACACTTTTCAAACAACTCAAGTGAATGTAACCCAATTCCAATACTGGCAAAAGAAATGGCCAGCTGAAATTCCATAATTCACATTAGTAGAACTCGAGAAGTCTGTATTAGGGTCACTTCTATAGATTCTAGGTCATTTCCTCTGCTGTAGATTTCCACATAGTTCCCACTAAATGCCAATTTTAACTATCTCTACACTTAATCTCTCCTTCTACCTCATCTCCCTCTTACATGATCCCACAACTCCACTCCTGTCCAACCTAGCTCCAGTATTCCTGTAAACTCTACTCAATTTCCCTTACAGAGACAGACATGCATTTTCTTCCAGAGTTCTCCTCCTTAACTAACCTCTCTGGGTCTATAGAGTATATGTTCATTATCATTTATTTAATAGCTAATATTAACTTATAAATGAATACATACTATATGAATCTTCAAGGGTCTAGGAGATCTCATTTAGGATGATTTTTTTTCTAGTTCAGCACATTTTCCTGCATATTGCTCAATGTTATGTTTTGTAATTTCTGATTAATATTCCATTGTGCAAATGCACCACATTTTGTTTATCCATTCCTCTGTTGAGAGAAATTTAGTTTGTTTCCTGTTGTGCTTGATATTTAATTTTAATCAGGGATTCTACTCTGCCTTTGATTATTCAGTTCTCAGAAAAAAGACATACATCACTTGTATTTATAATAAGCCTTAATCAGCACTAGAACTCAGCAGACATCTACCATATATGCTATTAGAATCTATTAACCCATCAAAAACCATGAGTTATAACTGTTAATGTTCCATCTGGGATTCTCTTAACTGATATAGTAGCCCTCAAGGCTATGATTTCATGATTCATCGACCACATACTGGCGTTGACTTTTCTCCATAATCTATTTTCTTGTATTTTTTTAGGGGTGGGGTGGGGGGATTTTTTTTATTGGATATTTTTCATTCACATTTCAAATGTTACACCTTACACTGTTTCCTGTCCATTAACCCAGTATCCCATCTCCCCTCCTCCATCTTCTATGAGGGTGTTCTCCCACCCAACCACCAACCCCTTCCTGCCTCGCCATACTGACATTCCCCTACACTGGGGATTCCAGCCTTGGAAGGACCAAGACCTTCTCCTCCCATTGTTACCCAACAAGGCCATCCTCTGCTACATATCCAGCTGGAGCTGTGCAAGTGTACTCGTTGTATGGTGTTTTCGTACCTGGGAGCTCTGGTTGCTATGTATTGTGGTTTTATGGGTTTGCAAACCCCTTCAGCTCCTTCAGTCCTTTCTCTAACTCCTCCAAAGGGAAACCCATTCTCAGTTCAATGTTGGCTGCAAGCATTTGCCTCTGTATTTGTCATGCTCAGGCAGAGCCTTTCAGAGACAGCTATATCTGGCTCTTGTCAGAATGTACTTCTTAGCATCAGCAATATTGTCTGGCTATGGTGGCTGTACGTATATGGGCTGGATCCTGGGTGGGGCAGGCTCTGAATGGCCATTCCTTCAGTCTCTGCTTCAATTTTTTTTCTCCATAATTCCTCCTATGGATATTTTTGTTCTCCCTTCTAAGAAAGACTGAATAATCTGCACTTTAATTGTCCTTCTTCTTGAGCTTTAGGTGGTCTGTGGATTGTATCTTGGATAATCTGATGTTTGGGCTAATATCCACTTATCCATGAGTAAATAGCATGTGTGTTTATTTACTGATTGGGTTACCTCACTCTGGATGATATTTTCTAGTTCAGTCCATTTGCTGAAGAATTTCATGAAGTCATTGTTTTCAATAGCTGAATAGTACTCCATTGTGTAAATGTACCAAATTTTCTGTATTCATGCTTTTATCATGAAGGGGTGTTGAATTTTGTCAAATGCTTTCTCAGCATCTAATAAAATGATCACGTGGCTTTTATCTTTTAGTATGTTTATATAGTGGGTTATGTTGATGGGTTTCCATATGTTGAAACTTCTCTGCATCCCTGGGATGAAGCATACTTGGTCATGATGGATGATAGTATTGATGTGTCCTTCAATTCGGTTTACAAGAATTTTATTGAGTATTTTTGCATTGATATTTATAAGGGAAATTGTTCTGAAATTATCTTTCTTTGTTGTGTCTTTGTGTGGTTTACGTATAAGCATAAATGTGGCTTCATAGAAGGAATTGGGTAGTGTTCTGGGTTTTTTTGTTTGTTTGTTTGTTTGTTTGTTTTTTCTATTATGTGGAAGAGTTTGGACAGTATTTGTATTAGGTCTTGTATAAATGTCTGATAGAATTCTGCACTAAACCCATCAGAAGCATGAATTGATATTATCGAAAATAGTCATTCTGACATGTTTAAGAAAGACTCTTAAAGTAATTTTGATTGACATTTTTCTTATGGCTAAAGATGTTAAATATTACTTTGTTTTTCAACTACTTGAGTTTCCTCTATTGAGAATCTGCTGTTTCAGTGTGTAACCTGTTTCTTATTATATTATTAATTTGATACCAATTTTCTAACATTCTTTTTATAAATTCACATTGTCCTTTATCAGGTGTAAACTTGGTAAAAGTCTTTTTCAGTTGTATAGGTTCCCTCTTTGTCTGATTGTTGGTGTCCTTTGACTAACAAAGCTTTTCAGTTTCATGAGTAGCATTTATCAGTTTTTTTTTTATCTTATTGCCTGTGATGCTGTTCAGGAACCTGTCTCCCGTACCAATATGTTCAGGTCTATACCAAACTTTCAACTCTGTTAGATTTAGTGTATCCAGTTTTATGTTGAGGTCTTTGATCCATATGATCTTTAGTTTTATGTAGAATGGTAAATATTTATCTATTTTCATTCTTATAGGTTTAGATATCCAGTTAGACCAGCACCTTTTGTTGAAGATGTTTGTGTGTGTGTGTGTGTGTGTGTGTGTGTGTGTGTGTGTGTGTGTGTGTGTGTGTGTAGTATCTACGTTTTTTATCATCACATTGCATGCCCATATTTGTGTAGATTTATGTTTGGGTCTTCAATTTGATTCTGTTTATGAATGTGTTTGTATTTATGCTAATACCATGAGGTTTCTATTACTATAGGTTTGAAGTACAGCTTGAAATCAGGAATGAGGAAATATAAAGTAACTCTTATTTACCAAATATAATTGTCTTCTCTAAGGCTTACCGCTGAATAAGCTCACCCTTTCTAATTCTTTCTAAACTCTGGCTACCTGGTTCAATTCAGCTGTTATACCTTAACTCTACTCTCTAAGCTGACTGATTAAATCTGGCTTCTCTTGGCTTCTGACTGAATTACTCTTCTGAGCCTCATACTAACTTTAGCAATAAGCTCTAATCTTCTGGCTCTTTCTCATTATCTGGCTCCTTCTGTCTTCCTCTGTGTCTATCTTGTTCTCTCTGCAGCTTGTCTTGTAAAACTGTCATAGTAAAACTGCCATGCCTATATACTATAATTTTTCTCCCTTACTATTCTAAGTAGCCTCTCTTTCTTGTGATGTTCTCAGGTGATTTGGGAATATCCTATTTCTGACTCATTTTGTCAAACCTTTCTCTGATTCATCCTTTTGTTTGCCTCTCTCTAATTACAGGTCATTTTTAAACATGACTGCTTCTATTACAAACTAAACTTACTTCCATTTTTAGGAATTAAAGATGTATGCTAAGCCTGTTTCTGTATTCCATCTAGATCCTACTGCAATCTGGCATGTGTCTGCATTTAGGTCTAGATCACATAGACCTAGAAGGTCTTTGAATGTGATCCCTTGCCACAGTAGACATGTTACTTGATTAAAATTTCTCTGTAGCCTTTAGTATTTGTTTGATAGTTCAGCATTTTGTAGCTATTGATTTGTTATTGTTTGTTACCCATTCTTAAGTTGATAATAGTCTTAAGGTCTGTAAGGAATTTTGTTGGGATGTTAAGGGGGATGGCTATTTTTACTATGTTCATTGTACTGATATATGAGCAGAGAGATCTTTCCATCTCCCAGTATCTTCTTTAATGTCTCTCTTCAAAACTTGATGGTTTTATTACACAGGTACCAATGACATCATCAGATAAACAGAGGAAGGCTGTTGGTGGGAAACAGTACTAAAAACAGGTGTCAAGGAATTGTTCAGATACCTATGGGGTTTCCTGCCTGTGGCAGCCTGCGATTAGCAAAATTACTCAACAGACTTTTCTCTGAGGGAACAATGCTTAATTTACTCGAGCTGCAACTTACGTGGACACAAAAAAAAAAAAAAATCTCTGAAGTCTTCTGATTCCTTGGGACCAGTGAGAAAGTAAAAGAAAGAGAGCAAATTTATGCTAACATATGCACATACATACACACTGAATAAATGAAGCAAAAGCAGACTCCAATCACTTCATGTGTAAAAATACAGACAGACAGACAGATGGACTGATATATGTATGTTCACACACAGAATAGATGAAGCAAAATCTACAACAGGCAGGCACCAAGCATAACACACACACACACACACACACACACACACACACACACACACACACACACACACACACACACCACACAAGCTTTACCTATATACATGTTGGAGACCAGGCGTCTCCCGATAAACCATAAGAATACCGATCTCCATCAGACAGGGGTGGTTTATTGAATATACACCCCAATACCGATTGATCAGGGCTGTAGCTCATAATTTCCTTGGCTGAGTCAAGGTGACAAACATCTTTCTTTGTCAGCTTATAAAAGGTAGAACAGGAAACACCACAGTGAGCACATACACAGGTAGAGGAAATACTGCCTGGTTTTATATTCTGACTCAAGTAATTTTAGATACATAACCTTTAATTTTGTAGGTCCTATGTAAAGCTTCATGGAATTTCTTAAGATTAACAAACCTCATACAGAACAAAACAGGATATGAGATCAGCATGTCTTATCTCTGAGTCAAGTTATTTTTCTGTGTCAGTGACTGGCAGGCATATAACAGTTATAATATGGCATTTATAATATGAAATAACTGGTAGGCATGGAACAAATTGTTAAAGCTATGCTGGGGAGTGGGAGGCTGCAGATGTCAAAATACATACACACAATTTTGATGGATGGAACAAAATTCCAACATATGCTCACAGAAACTTTTCACATACATGTGCACACATGTACATGAATACATACATACTTAGAAAGTGGAAGCAACAAAGTTTCAACAACTTTATTCTTTCTCCTGTGATATATATATATATATATATATATATATATATATATATGCCAAATCTTTCAAGCAATGTAAAATTCCAATGTGATTGGGTATTCCTTTTCTTCTATTTCAGAATCCTGCCTGGCCATGTAGAAAGAACTCTGTGGCATGGTTTCCCACCTCTGAAACAAAGCCAGCTGCACATGGGCCTCTGTGATTGTTGACAGTTGCTGGGAGTGAGACTTCTTTGTAAAACAAAACAAAAAGAAAAAGGGAAAATATTTTTTAACTTTATGTTTGTCCTTCCAAAAATATTTTCTCTACCAAGATTGTGGGGAAATGTTTGCCCTGCCAACGTTATTAGAAAATATCTTCTTTGTTAGGGTTAATCAGTACATGATAATCAGAAACAGTATGAGTCTGAGAGGTAAGGGTTTGTCAATGTCTTTAACAAATTATTGCACATGTTGTGACCTGTAGTACAGCCCTTAAGTTTCTTGGAAAGAACTGTGAAAACATGAATTCAAAAATATCTAATTTCTCAACTATGTAATATATAAGGATTTAAAATGAATTATATAAGGAGCTTTATTGACCTAACAGAACAAAGACAACTATACTAGGAGCCAGCTTGTCAGAAAGATATAATGAAGGAAGGAGATATAATGAGTTGTGGAGTGCTGATTACAGGGAAAGATCCCACCCAGTTAAATTCATTGTTTGTGCTTACAAAGTCAAGCAGATTCCTGAGTTCAAGGTCAGCTTGGATCATTGCTAGTTTCAGTCTTGGAATACTGACATTGCTGATCTCAAGGTTGGATCCCACCCAGCAAGTTTATTGTCTGTACTTACTACATCAGGAAGATCTCTGAGTTCATTTGATTTATTTTTTTTTAAATATGTACTTGCTGTCTTTCCCTAATAGTCAGAAGCTATAGTTGTGGAATGCTGATTCATGGGGTGGTCAAGAGGAAAACTGAAATAAATAATTGAATGTATATGTAAGTAAAAGACTGGGCTTTATTCTGCAAAAGCTAAGCTACCCAGATAAGCTGTTAGGAGAGCTCTTCAATAATTTGTTTTTCTAGCAGATTTTCTGACTTTGGTTGGAAAACGCACAAGCAATTCAGAGAGCTTTTAAAACATTTTCTAGCATGAGAGAGTTGTTTAGAGCAGGGAGTTGTCTCAAGCAGAGAGCGAAATTGAACAGAACGCTATCTCAAGCAAACTACAGAGCCAAGAGCTATCTACAGAGAGCTGTCTAGGGAGCACTCTTGAGTAGACTACTAGGCTTGCAACCCATCATTTAACTTAGAATCATTTCTCTCACTGCTTCCAAACAGTCCTTCCTCGGGACCCCCAACCATGCCAAGGCTGGTTCTTGGCACTTCTGATGAATGACTATGAAAAAACAGTGTGTTCCTCAATATATTTATAAGAAATAATATTACCCAGTACAGGAGGTTAGGGAAAAAATATTTCTGAAAACTGATGCACATTCATAACTAAGCAACTTGTTATAGATTAACAAAATATGAACAAACAAGGTCTTTTTCTCAGCCAGTTTCTCTTACTGCAGGCAGAAACATGCAGTTACAAAGGAAGGAACGATTATTTTATTATTTATCTTTAAAGTAATCTCATAATAATCTTGAATCACAATCTACACTTTTTTAATAAAATTCACTCACATGTATTTTAAATCCTCAAAATGAATATTTACTTATCAGCCGTTTTTATTAAATCATATCAGGAAGCTAGCAGCAAAATGTGTATAAGAAATCAATCACCACAGGTCCAGCCTAAATGAGAGTCACATTAGTCATTGTTCTTATTCACTGATTGTAAACCGTTTCTAGCTTAGCTATTGAGTGTGTGCCTTTTTTATCTTCAAATTGTTTCATAGGATTTTTTTTATATCTGTGCCAGTAGCAAAAACATGCTAACCTAGCTTTACTAACAATTTTATTTTTCCAAATATTTTCTAAGTGTGGCGGTCATAGATGAAAATCTACATTTCTATGTTCTTTCCAAGAGTGTTGATTGAAACATTAGTCTGTTCCAGTAGCAATGTGTCAAAGAAATCAAGTACTATTATTGTGATTTCAAGAGATACTGCCCAGTGAGGGGGTCAGAAGCCACCCTTAGAGTTTTCAAATGGTTCTTAGATTAAGAGGGGATGTGCGAGCAATGAGTGTAGCAGAACTTCATAACACCTAAAGCACTCAGAGTCTTACTTTAACCAAGGTACATCCAGTAAGGCTGTGCTTAAGGTGGATAATATCCCATGAGTTCTAAAGCCATTTGTTCCCTCTGTGTGGCCCTCAGCATACAGGTCCATCCTTTACTTAGTAGTGTGGTGATTTGAAGATATATGGTACCTATAGACTCATGTGTTTGAATGCTTGACCCACAGGGAGTAACATTATTAAATGTTGTGACCTTGTTGGATTATGTATGAAATTTTTGGAAGTAGTTTATCATTGTCGGAGATGACTTTGAGGTCTCTAATGATAACCCTATGCCCTGTGCAGCAAACCATCACGACTTCAGCCCAAGGATCAAGATATAGAACTCTCAGCTCCTCCAGCAGTAAGTCTTTCTGCAAGATACCCTGCTTCCCACTATAATGATAATGCACTAAACCTCTGAAACTGTAAGCCAGCCCCAAGTAAATGCTTCCTTATATTATAGTTACTATGATCATGGTGTCCCTTCATAGCAATAAAACTATCTAAAACAGAGTTATAACAAGATGCTTTATATTAACTGAGACCGTTGTAAAAAGCTGTCATTTCCCTGATGTCTTTCTCAGTACATTTTTTATTTTTATATAAGATTGTTAGGAATTTCTCTAGGCTCTACCCAATAGTTACCTAGCAACCACCTGCATATCTACCCTATGCACAGCCAGGAACCAGGAGTTTAAGAAGGACTGCTGGCTTTGATCTCGCTCTCGCTCTCGCTCTCTTCTCTCTTGTTCTGTCTCTCCCTTTCCCTGTCCCTCTCTCTTCCCCATGCCCCCCCAGCTGGTCTTTTCACCCCTTTCACTCTCCTCACTCTTTCTGTCTTTCTTTGTCCCCATGCCTTGGCTTTTACTCCTTCCCAGGTTCCCACTCTTCTCCTAGGCTCCCTCTGCTCCCACAATAAATTTGTTTTTATACTAGGCCTGTCCTATGGCTTGATCGTACATGGGAACACCTTGGCAGTGCCTTCGGAATTGCTTCATACTGTATTACACCACCCACATTTTATAAAACACAAGGATAGCCACTGCTGATTTTTTTTTTATTTTATTTTTATTTTTTTTTATTAACTTGAGTATTTCTTATTTACATTTCGAGTGTTATTTCCTTTCCCGGTTTCTGGGCCAACATCCCCCTAACCCCTCCCCCTCCCCTTCTTTATGGGTGTTCCCCTCCCCATCTTCCCCCCATTGCCGTCCTCCCCCCAACAATCACGTTCACTGGGGGTTCAGTCTTAGCAGAACCAAGGGCTTCCCCTTCCACTGGTGCTCTTACTAGGATATTCATTGCTACCTACGAGGTCAGAGTCCAGGATCAGTCCATGTATAGTCTTTAGGTAGTGGCTTAGTCCCTGGAAGCTCTGGTTGCTTGGCATTGTTGTTCATATGGGGTCTCGAGCCTTTTCAAGCTTTCCAGTTCTTTCTCTGATTCCTTCAACGGGGGTCCTGTTCTCAGTTGCTGATTTTTTCTTTTAGTTACTTTTGTATCGAACTGCTTTGTCGAAGGTAAGCTGTTTGAATTGCTCGCTGGACTGCTTTATTTATAATAGCCAGAAGCTGGAAAGAACCCAGATACCCTTCAACAGAGGAACAGATACAGGAAATGTGGTATATCTGCACAATGTTGTACTACTCAGCTATCAAAAACAATGACTTCATGAAATTCATAGGCAAATGGATTGAACTAGAAAATATCATCCTGAGTGAGGTAACCCAATCCCAGAAAATCACACATGGTATGCTCCCATTGAGAAGTGGATATTAGTCCAAAAGATCAAATTACCTAAGATACAATCCACAGACCACATGAAGCTCAAAAAGAAGGATGACCAAAGTGTGGATGCTTCACTCCTTCTTAAAAGGGGGAACAAAAATATTCATAGGAGTGGATATGGAGGCCAAGTTTGGATCAGAGACTGAAGGAATGGCCATTCAGAACCTGCCCCATATGTGGCCCATATTCTATATCTATATCTGTATCTGTATCTGTATCTGTATCTGTATCTGTATCTGTATCTGTATCTGTATCTGTATCTGTATCTGTATCTATATCTATATCTATATCTATATCTATATCTATCTATCCACCAAAAGTAGAAAAATTTGATAAAGCTAAGAAGTACATGCTGACTGGAACCAGATATAGATGTCTCCTGAGAGACACAGCCAGAGCATGTCAAATACAGAGGCAAGGGCTAGCAACAAACCACTGAAATGAGAATGGGACCATCATTTAAGGAATTAGAGAAAGGATTGAAAGAGCTGAAGGGGCTTACAACGCCATAAAAACAACAATGCCCACCAACCAGAGCTCTCAGGGACTAAACCACTACCCAAAGACTATACACGGACTGACCCATGTCTCCAGCAGCACACATAGCAGAGGACGGCCTTGTTGGGCACCAAAGGATGGAGAAGCCCTTGGTCCTGCCAAGGATGGACCCCCAGTGTAATGGAATGTAGGGGGACAAAAGGGGAACTGGATTGGGGGGGGGGGAACATCCTTATAGAAAAAGGGGAGGGGGAGGGCATAGGGGGCTTATGGACAGGAAACCGGGAAAGGGAATAGCATTTACATTTGAAATATAACTAAAAACATGCAAGAAAAAAAAAGAAAAAAAATTACTCGCTGGAATTTTTAGGGTCACTTATGTATACTATCATAATATTTGTAAGTAAATCTTTTGACGTCTTCCTTTCCAATTTGAATTATCTTAATCCACCTTCAGTAGTCTTACTCCTCTAACTAAGACATCAATAATATTTTGCATAGATATGCAGAATGTGGACAACCTTTTCTTTTTCCATATTTCACTGGAATGGTATTTCTACATTTAATTTTATGTTGGTTATAGGCTACCTTTAAATTGCTTTATTATTCTGAGATATGTTTGTTCTTTTTATTCTTTTCTAGAACTTTAATAATGAAATGGTTTTGAATATTTCTTCATTTGTTCCGTTAGGATGACCTTCTCCCACACATTATATCACATGACTGGTTGGTGAGTCCTCGTATTTTCAATTGTTAATTTCTGTGTTGGCACAGAAATAAATGTTAGCAGAATATTTGACATAATATTATCTTCTCAATAGTTCATTACCAGACTTAGTTATATGTAAGTGCTTGTCCTTTCTTACATCCCCAAAAGTTGATTCTCTGAGATTATCATGTTAAAAAGAAGTATGGAAATGGTCATATAGCCCTCATTCCAATGAAAAGGCAATCAAATAGACGGATTTGTGTTGTACTGTTGCTGATTGAGTCAGAATGGAAGAAAGCTTTTGGAGAATAAAGAGCTAGTGGCTGAGCTAGAAAGAAGGATACCAAGCTTTCAATAGTAGACAGAAACATTGAGGAGAATGAAGTAGGTAGGTAAAGAGTGATAGGCACATGGAGAGATGCAGTGACAGGAGTCTGGTTGAATTACATTGTAGCTGAGAGTGTGTCCCAGCAAAAGACCAAGAGATGTCTACTATACAAATATCTTCCCATCTTTATTTTTAAAACTCAAGCAGGATCCCTAAAAGCCCTCACAATAATGTTATAGATTATATCTACTGATTTTCATATATATCATAGAAACACTATTCTTGTGTTTCTGTGATGAAACCTACTTGATCATGGTGGATTATCACTTGGTGTATTCTTGGACTCAGTTTGCAAGTATTTTATTTAATAATTTTACATCTATGATCATAAGTGAAATTGGTCTGTAATTCCCTTTCTTTGTTGATTCTCTGTATGCTTTGCATATCTGAGTAACTGTAGCCTCATAAAATAAATTGAGTAATTTTCCTGCTTTTTCTGTTTTACAGAATAATTTGTTGAGTATTGTTATTAACTCTTTTTTGAATGTGTGGTGGAATTCTTCACTAAATCCATTGTTCTTAGTTTTCTTTGCTTTAGTTTGGTTTTGATTTTTGGTTAGGAGACTTTCAGTGACTGCTTGTATTTCACTAGGTTTATCTAAATCGTTTATTTGAACTTGATTCAACTTTGGTAATTTGCACCTATTGAGAAAATTATTCATTTCTTACAGAATTTTCTAATATGTTGGGGTACAAGTTTCTAAAATATGTCTTTATGATTCTGTAGATTTCCTCAGTGTCTGTTGTTATGTTCACCTTATTGCTCATCATTTACTTAATTTAAATATTTTCTCATTGTTTAATATTTAGTTTGGAGAAGGAATTGTCTATCTTACATATTCTGTCAAAGAACCAATATTTTCTTTCATTTATTCTTTGTATTGTTCTCCTTTTTTCTATTTTATTGTTTTTAGTACTTTGTTTGACTGTTTCTTGCAGTCTTCTGCTCTTTTTATGATTTTTTTCCTTTTCATTTTAGAGTTTACAGGTGTGCTGTTAAATTACTGGTATGAGACCTCTCCAGTTATTTTATGTAGGCACTTGCTGCTATGTATGAACCTTCCTCTTCACAACTCTTTCACTGTGTCCCATGAGCTTGTGTATGTTGTGTATTCAATTTGTTGAATTTTTAAAAGTTTTTAATTTCTTTATTTTTGTCTTGATCCATTTTTCATTCACTAGAGAGTTTTTCAGTTTCTATCAGTTTGTTAGCTTTCTGTTGTCTCTGTTGTTGATGATGTAATTCATAGAGATCTGATATGATGCAGGAGTTATTTCAACATTCTTGTATCCATTGAGAATTGCTTTGTTTCTGAGTATGCGGTTACTTTTGGAAAAAATGTCATGAGTTGAAGAGAAGAATTTTTTTTTTGATTGAGTAACATGTACTGTAGATTTGTGTTAGGGCCATTTTATTCATGATGTATGTTAGGTCCAGTATTTTTCTATTTAGTTTTGGTCTAGATGACCTATCCTTTGGTGAGAGTGAAGTATGGGATTTTCTCACTCTTTAAGCTATAGTATTGTTTCTTTTACAAACTTGGATGCAGTTTTTTTTTATGGCATAGATGTTTAGGAATGAAATGTCAACTTGTTGGATTTTTCCTTTGATGAGTTTGCATCATCGTATCTCTTATAATTAGTTTTGGTTGAAATCTTTGTTGAATATAAAATTGGGTACACTAGCTTGTTTTGTTTGTTTGTTTGTTTTGATTTTTGGTGTTGTTTTGTTTGCTCTTTTTTTTAAGTTTGTTCTTTGTAAATTGGCTTGCACTACTTTTCTCAAACTATCTTAAGGTAGGAAAACCACTGACTTATTTTTGATGTTGAGGTGTGTTACTTAAATGTGGTCCAAAGATGGATAATATTTTTATAATCATTCTGCTAAACTGTATCTTTTTATTGATGAATTGAGACCATGGAAATTGAGAAATGTGAAAGACCAATCATTGCTAACCCTGTTATTTTGTGTTTTGTAATTGCGCGTAGATGTATTGGTTGTGTGTGTGTGTGTGTGTGTGTGTATGTTTGTGTATGTGTTTCTTTTCTTATTTATATATTTAGTTATTTATTTATGCTGGTGTAAGATTATTTCCTGTTTTTATTACTGTAATTAACCTGTTTATGTTGGATTTTTTCAGACACTTTATGTAGGGCTGGACTTGGAGATACACACTGCTTAGTAGGTACCTAAATCATCAAGAATCTTATTTTCTTCATCTATGGTGATTGAAAATTATATGGGTATAGTAGTCTGGGCTTGTATCCTTGCTGTCTTACAGTTTATAGCACATGTCTCCAGGCTTTTATGGATTTCAGGGTTTCCATTGAGATGTCAGATATAATTCTGGTAGGTCTGCCTTTAAATGTTTCTTAGTTTTGTTTGTTTGTTTTTCCCTTGCAGTGTTTACTATTATTTCTATGTTCTGTATGTTTAGTGTTTAGCATTCTTTGTGAGCTTCATATCATGAACCCCAATTCTACTCATATTTTCAACTCCTAATATCTACCTTCTTGCTTCAAAACTTCCCCTTCATTTAAAATAACACACAATGAACAAAATAAATAAATAAATAAATAATATAGAAAGCAACTCATAGTGGTAACTGTAGTTTGTCACAGTATGTCCTAGAGTATACCTCTGTTTCCACACATCCTCACTTGCAAATATTCACTGCAGTGAGTCATTGGTCTGTTTCTAGTTCTCTGTCTTTAGTGACACTATCAATATTGAATCCCCACAGGGACTTCTCTTGATAGTCCTGTTGTTGCTTTGTGTCATCAAATTCTTGAAGCTTGGATCAGTAGGCTGACAATTTTATGTAACAGATCATAGGTGACATCAATTTTAGGGCATGTCAATTCAGAGCTCTGAATTGGCCTGGGTGGTGCCCGGTCTGTTCAGCCTGCAGGCTGTCCCTTATCTGGACCACCAGTGTGAGCTCTCCAGCACTGTCCCTGTTAGGTCATCCAGCCTCAGTAGGAGGCAGGGCCAGCTATTCTGCTTTCATATATTAGGGGCCTGCTCAGTGTGCCCTCTCCACCATGGTCAGCTCTACTATTCTGCCCACTCAAGGTTCAGGCCCCAACTTTCCTTGTGCTGCAGCCTAAGATAGGTAGAGCTAGCTTGCCATCTCTCCCGTCTGTCACAGGTGTTATGAAGCCAAGAGTAGAAGGGCCCAGGCCACAACAAAGTGGACTACTGGTGGGGCCACTGCCCCATTGCTTATGCACATGGGGCATGCTCATCTGCACTCCCTCAACCTGGGCCAGTTTTGCTGTGCTGTTCCACTGCAATGCTGGGATGGCTCTCCTCAATGATGCAACTGGCAAGGGACAGAGGCAGGCTAGCTCTCCCAGCACTCCGGACTATTGACGATGGAAATGGGCAAGAGGGGTGTGAGGGTGTCACTCAAGTAAAAAGGTCACACAAGGACAGAAAAGTTGTAGTCAGCTCTCCTACAATCATACTTTTGGTGCTCATTCATCTGAGCATTAGATATGACCAGCTCTATTGTGTTCTCCAGGCAAGGAACAGGAGTGACTCTTATGTGCTGCCACTGGTGAGAGGTGGGGTTGTCTCTCAAGAAAGTGAAGGGAAGGACCAGTTCTGCATAACCCCTGGACATCCCTGAGGTCTCTGGCAGACGCTTTTTAGTAATTATTAATTTATCAACTCCATGGAGAGATAATAAAGTTTTCAAATTGTTATTAATTCCATGCCCAGTTTTTTATGTTATCTTGCACAATTTTAATAAATTTAGAAATGCCTTTCAATTGATTAATATGACTCTATATGCTATGAAGCTTCTATTTATGACAAATATAGTGGTTGGTTTGGTTTTCATATTTTCAGAGTTCAGTAAATTATTCAGAAAATTAACACAAAAGAAACATAATTATATTGCTAATGAAGAGAGATAATTATTTTCACACATCTATCTGAAGGTCAGTTATAACCATTTCTCTCATAATATCTCATAGCCAATATAGAGAACTCACAGTGCTTTATTACTGTCCTCATTACCACTTTTCATATCTACTCTGCATGCTCACTTTATTGATTTCAGATTTTTAATATTAAAATAATCTATTTTGTTTGGTGATTACTTTCTGACAAAGTCCATCATTCATCTGAAACTGTATCCCTTATGTTTATATGTTCACAATATATAGCATCCTGCCTGAGTAATACTAGAAGCAAAATAATATTAAGAATAATTAACTTTATTAAATGTTCAGCCTGCTATTCATAACTATGTGCCTCTTAGGTGCACTCATTGTGTGGGGAGATTTATTGGGCTAAATATACACAACATGGGCTAAAGACTTAGCTCATTGGTTAACACCACTGACTGCTCTTATGGAGAACACAGGTTCAAGCTTTACCACCTATATGGGGACTTAGAACTTTCTGTGACTCCAGACAAAGGTAATTCAATGTTATTGTATGCCTTCTATGGCCACCACACATGCACATCATGCATAGACATACATATAGGTAAAACACACATAAAATAAAATAATTAATTAAAAACTATATTTAACAGTATAGAGAATAATGATTCAAAGTGATTTTTTATTCACTGGTTCTGCTAATAGTTTATATTCATTTTCTCCTCAATGTATAGATTTGATAATTAGCCTAATCTTAAAGATGAAATTTTTAAATTGAAGATTTACAAATCATGCTATTCAAAACCCAAAGGATATATCTCACAAAAATTTACTAACATCACACACTCCAAGACATCCTATAAAATTATCTCAAGTGCATTACATATTTTACATTTGCCAGTCTTAGGATTCCTACTTTAGAACAAATTACATAAATTCAGGCATTTATTGCAATAAAAGTAAGAATTGTGTTTGCACATTTTGTGTTTTCATGAAACTGATCAGTACCATTTTTCTTCAAAATATGATCATTTTATATAATACCCATGTTTTTAGTCTACATAGCAGACATTACATTTGAATCACTTCGTGACTCTCAAAGCTGAGAGTTCTTCTCATATTTTGATGAGCTTTTAGAAAATCTTACTCATTTATAAACATGAACACCCAGGCTAGATGTCAAGTGTATATATATTTGAAAAAGATTAAATTTTAATTCTCAATCAAGTAAAATATAAGTAATTAAAACTGAGAAAAACGTATTTTCATACACTGTTTTATAAATGATTACAGGAAACATACAATCCATGTATAACTGTGCTGGTGAAATGCTTTTTTATATTTAGAATATATTATTAGAATATATCAAAAACATCTTAGAAAAATAAATACATGTTGCTAAGCGCTGCATGATATAAGAATAATTTTGACATGATTCATAACACCTTTCACAAGTCCAAATTATGCATAAAGTCCATATTCATTTATTACTTGTACTGGAAACCTAGGAGAATGGAAAAGCTGAACTATGACTGTATTTGCCCTTGGCAAAGGAGGATTATGCAGGTGGAGCCTGGATTTGAAGCCTTTATTGAGTAAGAAAATCAACTGAAAATTCCAGAAAGAACTTCCACTTCACCCATCACACTCCTATCTATAGCAAAGAGCTGCAGAAACATCATCTAAGCATGACAAGTAAATTGGCATTCTTAATCTATGGGGATAAGCATGAATATTCAGAAGGTAGTTTGGCTATGTGTCCATTTAGTAAAAAAAAAACAAAAAACCAAAAACAAACAAACAAACAAACAAACAAACAAAAAAGTACTGATTCCTCATCTACAGACTATGACTTCCTAAGAATCTCAACAGTGATTCCTAAAAATCTTCTCCCTCAATAACTTGTTGTTTTTGGTGGCAGTGGTAGGTTTGCTGTAATTTTGTCACTAGAGTGTATGTTCTCTCTTAAGATATTTTTTTTTCTCCAATAATTCCAGAGTGTAGGAGAGGGAAAGATAGGGAACCTTGTTTCATGAAGCCTAGTGATTTTAGTCATTGCCTGCAGCACTGGGTCTGAATCTCTGTTTCAAATTCTTAATTTCAGATGAGTACGTCAATGCCTGTCCTTGCTAATTGTTTTATTCAAAACAGTGACTTCAGGTTCTTTTAGATCTAATTGTGGTTCTCATTATGGCATATAGCACTCCCACTGTAAAGTCAACTAATGGAAAATAGAGCCCTGTGGTGAGACTAGGTGCCTGCCTAGTTATACCTGAAGTGTTAGTGTTCTTCTAAAAAGTATGTGAACACTTTCTAGTAGGATGTTAACATAAGAGCACTTATATGTGTATAATTAAAAACTATAAATATATAATGAACTGTAATATAACTTAGAAATTACTTGAAAATTCTCAGCTAAAGAAATTAATAGATCATCAGGAAATAAGGTAACAGCAATAATTAAAATTGTATTTTCATATTTAATAAATAGTTTAGATGGAATACTGTGGCTTGGTTACAACCGGGCAGACTGATTTTTTGTTTGTTGTTGTTGTTGCTGCTGCTGTTAATGTTTGGTTTTTTGTTTGTTTGCTTTTTGGATAAACCTGGTGACTACTGCATCACTCTGTGCAAACAGCCAAGACAGTAGAAATCAATGTGTTACAGAAGGTTAAGGATGGACCACACATGACATGGATATGTTTGTCAAATGATAAAGACCAAGGAGAGGAAACATGAAGTGATAAATTACCTACAGTGGTGCACATTCTCCATCAAAATCTCTTCACATTAATTTCTACCTAAAGCTGTTCATAGCCTTCACTAGAATCAAGGAACAAGTATACAAGCCTACGCAGGGCAAGAAAAATGCACATGTACTTTATTTTTTAAATAACGTGAGCTAAATGACCTTTAAATAGTGATTTTTATAATGGATTACTGTGAAAGTTATTTTGTTGCATTGATTCCCCACTTCACAATTTGGAGATTGTTTTTTTATGTCTGTATATGATATCAGGATTAACTCCATCTCTTTTCTCTATCTCTGTACATAAATAGTTGCATCAATTTCATTTGAGGCTATTAAGTTAAGAAAGATTTAGGGGGTAATGGGAAGAGATGGAGGTAGGGGCATTAAAGGGGTTGGATGAAGAAAAAGAAAGGGGAGAAGTAATATAATTATATTTTAATTAAATTTATGACAAAAATATGTACATATTGTCTAGGGAGTTCAAAATGTTAACATAAATTATCACTTGGTTTTCTAGTTATGGTGATTATGAAATTTGACATTTCAAGGGTAAAAGAAAGATATTTAAAGATAATATATTAGCATACTTTTGGTAAAAATTACTATGATCTAAAATATGCTTACACAAAATTTTAAATCATATATGAGATTAACTAATTTCTTAGCCAAGCTGTTCTGTGGCACAGAGAGCTTTTTGACTCATGTAGCACAGAACACCTGAACTTATTATGACCCTGAAGATAACCTTGAATGTAAATCCTTCTGACTTAAGGACCTGGTTTACAGCTGTGTAACACAATGCTTAATTTTTAATCAAATCTTTAATTGTAGAAGAGTTATAGAATTCCATTTCATTTGATAAAAATTGAATAGCTGTATAAATTTAGCATGGTTTCAATATTAAAGCTGTTTAAATTATTTAAATTCTACAGTTTGTTGCTCTTTCTTCTTTCCACCTAAAAACATGCCTTAAGGTTACATAATCTTTCAGTACTTTGGTTTGAAATGGCAAGGTTTATGATTAGTACAACACTACACCCTGAACCCTGTTCCCATTGTAAGTGTTGGTCGTTGTGAAACGTTTGATATGATTATAGGAGGAAAACTAAATTTCGAAAATGTGATCTGATTAAAAACTTGCATCTTTAGATACCAGGAAACATTTCAAGACAAACTAAAGTTCCTTCCTTCATCTAACAAGGAACTACACTCCAGATATAAAAAAAATTGATTGTTATCATTTTCTTAAACCTGCTGCAGTGAAGTTTGAAGAGAAAATGATATACTTGTAGCAATAATAGGATACTAAAGAGTATAGTATAGATTTGTGCTTTTTAGTATATTGACTATGCTTTGAGCCTGTACTCTGAAGTCAAACCAATTTGATATTTGTATCAGACAGAGCACAATTATCAACATTTTATTCTATTCTTGGCTTTTTAAACTGACTCTACATGATTATTTAGAATTATGTTCACTCAACCTATATCTCTGTGACCTATAGAGCTTTAATGGGAATTTGACATCAATAAAAAAGAAAAACTGTTGGTTGTATCAACATTAGAAAAATGAATTAGAAGAACTACTATAAAATGGTTTTAAAACATGTCTCAATGAACTTTTCTCATAATAACATTACATGAGAGTTTTTCCATTCTGTTACCTTCATAACCTCAAACTCTTATAAAAAGGGTTTTTCAAATTAAAACTAAAATCTTACTAACTATAGCTTAACATTTATTATAGTTGTTTTTTTTTTATTAACTTGAGTATTTCTTATATACATTTCGAGTGTTATTCCCTTTCCCAGTTTCCTGGCAAACATCCCCCTCCCCCCTTCCCTTCCTTATGGGTGTTCCCCTCCCACCCTCCCCCCATTGCCTCCCTCCCCACAACAGTCTAGTTCACTGGGGCTTCAGTCTTAGCAGGATCCAGGGCTTCCCCTTCCCCTGGTGCTCTTACTAGAATATTCCTTGCTACCTATGAGGTCAGAGTCCAGGGTCAGTCCATGTATAGTCTTTAGGTAGTGGCTTAGTCCCTGGAAGCTCTGGTTGCTTGGCATTGTTGTACATATGGGGTCCTGAGCCCCTTCAAGCTCTTCTAGTTCTTTCTCTGATTCCTTCAACGGGGGTCCTATTCTCAGTTCAGTGGTTTGCTGCTGGCATTTGCCTCTGTGTTTGCTGTATTCTGGCTGTGTCTCTCAGGATCGATCTACATCCGCTCCTGTCGGCCTGCACTCCTTGCTTCATCCATCTTGTCTAATTGGATGGCTGTATATGTATGGGCCACATGTGGGGCAGGCTCTGAATGGGTGTTCCTTCTGTGTCTGTTTTAATCTTTGCCTCTCTCTTCCCTGCCAAGGGTATTCTTGTTCCCCTTTTAAAGAAGGAGTGAAGCATTCACATTTTGATTATCGGTCTTGAGATTCATTTGTTCTAGGCATCTAGGGTAATTCAAGCATTTGGGCTAATAGCCACTTATCAATGAGTGCATACCATGCATGTCTTTCTGTGATTGGGTTACCTCACTCAGGATGATATTTTCCAGTTCCGACCATTTGCCTACGATTTTCATAAAGTCGTTGTTTTTGATAGCTGAGTAATATTCCACTGTGTAGATGTACCACATTTTCTGTATCCATTCCTCTTTTGAAGGGCATCTGGGTTCTTTCCAGCTTCTGGCTATTATAAATAAGGCTGCGATGAACATAGTGGAGCACGTGTCTTTTTTATATGTTGGGGCATCTTTTGGGTATATGCCCAAGAGAGGTATAGCTGGATCCTCAGGCAGTTCAATATCCAATTTTCTGAGGAACCTCCAGACTGATTTCCAGAATGGTTGTACCAGTCTGCAACCCCACCAACAATGGAGGAGTGTTCCTTTTTCTATGCATCCTTGCCAGCATCTGCTGTCACCTGAGTTTTTGATCTTAGCCATTCTCACTGGTGTGAGGTGAAATCTCAGGGTTGTTTTGATTTGCATTTCCCTTATGACTAAAGATGTTGAACATTTCTTCAGGTGTTTCTCACCCATTCGGCATTCCTCAGCTGTGAATTGTTTGTTTAGCTCTGAACCCCATTTTTTAATAGGGTTATTTGTCTCCCTGTGGTCTAACTTCTTGAGTTCTTTGTATATTTTGGATATAAGGCCTCTGTCTGTTGTAGGATTGGTAAAGATCTTTTCCCAATCTGTTGGTTGCCGTTTTGTCCTAAACACAGTGTCCTTTGCCTTACAGAAGCTTTGCAGTTTTATGAGATCCCATTTGTCGATTCTTGATCTTAGAGCATAAGCCATTGGTGTTTTGTTCAGGAAATTTTTTTCAGTGTCCATGTGTTCCAGATGCTTCCCTAGTTTTTCGTCTATTAGTTTGAGTGTGTCTGGTTTGATGTGGAGGTCCTTGATCCACTTGGACTTAATCTTTGTACAGGGTGATAAGCATGGATCGATCTGCATTCTTCTACATGCTGACCTCCAGTTGAACCAGCACCATTTGCTGAAAATGCTATCTTTTTTCTATTGAATGGTTTTGGCTCCTTTGTCAAAAATCAAGTGACCATAGGTGTGTGGGTTCATTTCTGGGTCTTCAATTATACTCCATTGGTCTATCTGTCTGTCTCTGTACCAATACCATGCAGTTTTTATCACTATTGCTCTGTAATACTGCTTGAGTTCAGGGATGGTGATTCCCTCTGAAGTCCTTTTATTGTTGAGGATAGTTTTAGCTATCCTGGGTTTTTTGTTATTCCAGATGAATTTGCAAATTGTTCTGTCTAACTCTTTGAAGAATTGGATTGGTATTTTGATGGGGATTGCATTTAATCTGTAGATCGCTTTTGGTAAAATGGCCATTTTTACTATATTAATCCTGCCAATCCATGAGCATGGGAGATCTTTCCATCTTCTGAGGTCTTCTTCAATTTCTTTCTTCAGTGTCTTGAAGTTCTTATTGTACAAATCTTTTATTTGCTTGGGTAAAGTCACACCGAGGTACTTTATATTATTTGGGTCTATTATGAAGGGTGTCGTTTCCCTAATTTCTTTCTCGGTTTGTTTCTCTTTTGTGTAGAGGAAGGCTACTGATTTATTTGAGTTAATTTTATACCCAGTCACTTTGCTGAAGTTGTTTATCAGCTTTAGTAGTTCTCTGGTGGAACTTTGGGGATCACTTAAATATACTATCATATCATCTGCAAATACTGATATTTTGACTTCTTCTTTTCCGATCTGTATCCCCTTGACCTCCTTTTGTTGTCTGATTGCTCTGGCTAGAACTTCAAGAACTATATTGAATAAATAGGGAGAGAGTGGGCAGCCTTGTCTAGTCCCTGATTTTAGTGGGATTGCTTCCAGTTTCTCTCCATTTAGTTTAATGTTAGCAACTGGTTTGCTGTATATGTCTTTTACTATGTTTAGGTATGGGCCTTGAATTCCTATTCTTTCCAGGACTTTTATCATGAAGGGGTGTTGAATTTTGTCAAATGCTTTCTCAGCATGTATGAAATGATCATGTGGTTTTCTTCTTTCAGTTTGTTTATATAATGGATCACGTTGCTGGTTTTCCGTATATTAAACCATCCCTGCATGCCTGGGATGAAGCCTACTTGATCATGGTGGATGATTGTTTTGATGTGCTCTTGGATTCGGTTTGCCAGAATTTTATTAAGTATTTTTGCGTCAATATTCATAAGGGAAATTGGTCTGAAGTTCTCTTTCTTTGTTGGGTCTTTGTTTGGTTTATGTATAAGAGTAATTGTGGCTTCATAGAAGGAATTCGGTAGTGCTCCATCTGTTTCAATTTTGTGGGATAGTTTGGATAATATTGGTATGAGGTCTTCTATGAAGGTCTGATAGAATTCTGCACTAAACCCATCTGGACCTGGGCTCTTTTTGGTTGGGAGACCTTTAATGACTGCTTCTATTTCCTTAGGAGTTATGGGGTTGTTTAACTGGTTTATCTGTTCCTGATTTAACCGGTACCTGGTATCTGTCTAGGAAATTGTCCATTTCCTGCAGATTTTCAAGTTTTGTTGAATATAGGCTTTTATAGTAAGATCTGATGATTTTTTGAATTTCCTCTGAATCTGTAGTTATGTCTCCCTTTTCATTTCTGATTTTGTTAATTTGGACACACTCTCTGTGTCCTCTCGTTAGTCTGGCTAAGGGTTTATCTATCTTGTTGATTTTCTCAAAGAACCAACTTTTGGTTCTGTTGATTCTTTCTATGGTCCTTTTTGTTTCTACTTGGTTGATTTCAGCTCTGAGTTTGATTATTTCCTGCCTTCTACTCCTCCTGGGTGTATTTTGCTTCTTTTTGTTCTAGAGCTTTTAGGTGTGCTGTCAAGCTGCTGACATATGCTCTTTCCTGTTTCTCGCTGCAGGCACTCAGCGCTATGAGTTTTCCTCTTAGCACAGCTTTCATTGTGTCCCATAAGTTTGGGTATGTTGTACCTTCATTTTCATTAAATTCTAAAAAGTTTTTTTTTATTAACTTGAATATTTCTTATATACATTTAAGTGTTATTCCTTTCCCGGTTTCGGCAAACATCCCCTTCCTCCCCCTTCCTTATGGGTGTCCCCTCCTCCCTCCCCCCATTGCAGCCCTCCCCCGACAGTCTAGTTCACTGGGGGTTCAGTCTTAGCAGGACCCAGGGCTTCCCCTTCCACTGGTGCTCTTACTAGGATATTCATTGCTACCTATGAGGTCAGAGTCCAGGGTCAGTCCATGTATAGTCTTTAGGTAGTGGCTTGTCCCTGGAGCTCTGGTTGCTTGGCATTGTTGTACATATAGGGTCTCGAGCCCCTTCAAGCTCTTCCAGTTCTTTCTCTGAATCCTTCAACGGGGGTCCCGTTGTCAGTTCAGTGGTTTGCTGCTGGCATTCGCCTCTGTATTTGCTGTATTCTGGCTGTGTCTCTCAGGATCGATCTACATCCGGCTCCTGTCGGTCTGCACTTCTTTGCTTCATCCATCTTGTCTAATTCGGTGGCTGTATATGTATGGGCCACATGTGGGGCAGGCTCTGAATGGGTGTCCCTTCAGTCTCTGTTTTAATCTTTGCCTCTCTCTTCCCTGCCAAGGGTATTCTTGTTCCCCTTTTAAAGAAGGAGTGAAGCATTCACATTTTGATCATCTGTCTTGAGTTTCATTTGTTCTAGGCATCTAGGGTAATTCAAGCATTTGGGTTAATAGCCACTTATCAATGAGTGCATACCATGTATGTCTTTCTGTGATTGGGTTAGCTCACTCAGGATGATATTTTCCAGTTCCAACCATTTGCCTACGAATTTCATAAAGTCGTTGTTTTTTGATAGCTGAGTAATATTCCACTGTGTAGATGTACCACATTTTCTGTATCCGTTCCTCTGTTGAAGGGCATCTGGGTTCTTTCCAGCTTCTGGCTATTATAAATAAGGCTGCGGTGAACATAGTGGGAGCACGTGTCTTTTTTATATGTTGGGGCATCTTTTGGGTATATGCCCAAGAGAGGTATAGCTGGATCCTCAGGCAGTTCAATGTCCAATTTTCTGAGGAACCTCCAGACTGATTTCCAGAATGGTTGTACCAGTCTGCAACCCCACCAACAATGGAGGAGTGTTCCTCTTTCTCCGCATCCTCGCCAGCATTTGCTGTCACCTGAGTTTTTGATCTTAGCCATTCTCACTGGTGTGAGGTGAAATCTCAGGGTTGTTTTGATTTGCATTTCTTCCTTGACCAGGTTATCATTGAGTAGAGCATTGTTCAATTTCCACGTATATGTGGGCATTCTTCTCTTATTGTTATTGAATACCAGTTTTAGGCCGTGGTGGTCCGATAGCACGCACGGGATCATTTCTATCTTTCTGTACCTGTTGAGGCCCGTTTTTTGACCAATTATATGGTCAATTTTGGAGAAAGTACCATGAGGAGCTGAGAAGAAAGCATATCCTTTTGCTTTAGGATAGAATGTTCTATAAATATCTGTTAAGTCCATTTGGCTCATGACTTCTCTTAGTCTGTCTACGTCTCTGTTTAATTTCTGTTTCCATGATCTGTCCATTGATGAGAGTGGGGTGTTGAAATCTCCTACTATTATTGTGTGAGGTGCAATGTGTGTTTTGAGCTTTAGTAAGGTTTCTTTTACGTATGTAGGTGCCCTTGTGTTTGGGGCATAGATATTTAGGATTGAGAGTTCATCTTGGTGGATTTTTCCTTTGATGAATATAAAGTGTCCTTCCTTATCTTTTTTGATGACTTTTACTTGAAAATTGATTTTATTTGATATTAGAATGGCTACTCCAGCTTGCTTCTTCTGACCATTTGCTTGGAAAGTTGTTTTCCAGCCTTTCACTCTGAGGTAGTGTCTGTCTTTGTCTCTGAGGTGTGTTTCCTGTATCAGCAGAATGCAGGGTCCTCGTTGCGTATCCAGTTTGTTAATCTATGTCTTTTTATTGGGGAGTTGAGGCCATTGATGTTAGAGATATTAAGGAATAGTGATTATTGCTTCTTGTTATATTCATATTTGGATGTGAGGTTATGTTTGTGTGCTTTTCTTCTCTTTGTTTTGTTGCCAAGACAATTAGTTTCTTGCTTTTTCTAGGGTATAGCTTACCTCCTTATGTTGGGCTTTACCATTTATTATCCTTTGTAGTGCTGGATTTGTAGAAAGATATTGTGTAATTTTGGTTTTGTCATGGAATATCTTGGTTTCTCCGTCTATGTTAACTGAGAGTTTTGCAGGATACAGTAACCTGGGCTGGCATTTGTGTTCTCTTAGGGTCTCTATGACATCAGTCCAGGATCTTCTGGCCTTCATAGTTTCTGGGGAAAAGTCTGGTGTGATTCTGATAGGTCTGCCTTTATATGTTACTTGACCTTTTTCCCTTACTGCTTTTAATATTCTTTCTTTATTTTGTGCGTTTGGTGTTTTGACTATTATGTGACAGGAGGTGTTTCTTTTCTGGTCCAATCTATTGGGAGTTCTGTAGGCTTCTTGTATGCCAATGGGTATCTCTTTTTTAGGTTAGGGAAGTTTTCTTCTATGATTTTGTTGAAGATATTTACTGGTCCTTTGAGCTGGGAGTCTTCACTCTCTTCTATACCTATTATCCTTAGATTTGATCTTCTCATTGAGTCCTGGATTTCCTGTATGTTTTGGACCAGTAGCTTTTTCCCCTTAACATTATCTTTGACAGTTGAGTCAATGATTTCTATGGAATCTTCTGCTTCTGAGATTCTCTCTTCCATCTCTTGTATTCTGTTGGTGAAGCTTGTATCTACAGCTCCTTGTCTCTTCTTTTGGTTTTCTATATCCATGGTTGTTTCCATGTGTTCTTTCTTGATTGCTTCTATTTCCATTTTTAATTCCTTCCACTGTTTGATTGTGTTTTCCTGGAATTCTTTCAGGGATTTTTGTGTCTCCTCTCTATGGGCTTCTACTTGTTTATTTATGTTTTCCTGGAATTCTTTCAGGCTTTTTTGCGATTCCTCTCTGTAGGCTTCTACTTGTTCTCTAAGGGAGTTCTTCACGTCTTTCTTGAAGTCCTCCAGCATCATGGTCAAATATGATTTTGAAACTAGATCTTGCTTTTCTGGTGTGTTTGGATATTCCATGTTTGTTTTGATGGGAGAATTGGGCTTCGATGGTGCCACGTAGTCTTGGTTTCTGTTGCTTGGGTTCCTGCGCTTGCCTCTCACCATCAGATTATCTCTAGTGTTACTTTGTTCTGATATTTCTGACAGTGGCTAGACTGTCCTATAAGCCTGTGTGTCAGGAGTGCGGTAGACCTGTTTTCCTGTTTTCTTTCAGCCTGTTATGGGGACAGAGTGTTCTGCTTTCGGGCATGTAGTTTTTCCTCTCTACAGGTCTTCGGCTGTTCCCGTGGGCCTGTGTCTTGAGTTCACCAGGCAGGTCACTTGCAGCAGAAAAGTTGGTCTTACCTGTGATCCTGAGGCTCAAGTTCGCTCGCGGGGTGCCGCCCAGGAGCTCTCTGTGGTGGCAGCAACCAGGAAGATCTGCGCTGCCGTTTCCGGGAGCTTCAGTGCACCAGGGTTCCAGATGGCGTTTGGTGTTTTACTCTGGAATCAGTTATGTGTGCAGAGTGCAGTCTCTTCTCCATTTATTATAGTTTTTAACATTTGTTAGCCATTTTTTTAAATGATGAAGTTATCGTGGAAAATATTATAGTTCATTTTTATTCAAAAACAAGCTTAAATATAGCAAGAATGAGTAGCACTAACTGCCTTGACAATCTGTGAGTAAGGATTATTTTTCAACTAGATCTAACAATGTAGCAGGTCTCTAGTGTTCTTTTTTTTTTTTTTTTTTTTTCCAGAGCTTGGGGACCAACCCAGGGCCTCGACTTGCTAGGCAAGCTCTCTACCGATGAGCTAAATCCCCAACCACTAGTGTTCTCTTTAATAAGCATATCCGAACTCATATAGAATAACAGTTCAAGAAAGCCACAGTATCAGAGAGAAGGTGAAAAGGATGTGACAGGAGTGAGTATTATGCCTGTATAGTTTATATGTGATAACACAACCTATTTTTATTTATTTTAAAGTAAGTAATTTGAAACATATTTAAGTTTCTACACATTTAGTCACTCTAAGTTACCTTCAAGAATCAAATTATTTCTAAGTAAATACATTACCTTTTCTCATTTATACTGTTTAGAATTAGTATCTAAACCATGCAGGCAGCTAGGCAGATGTTCTCAAAGCCCACCTTAACAGTAATACATTTACTCCAACAACCAGACATACTTGAACAAGGCCACACCTCATAATAGTGCTACTCCCTTGCCTAAGCATATTAAAACCAACACATTCTTCTCCCTGATCCACATATACATATTCAAACACATAAGCCTATAGAGGTCATACTTATCCATAGCATGATGAAAAACATATTTAGTCCAAGTTCAAAATTCTCATAGTCTATAACAGTCTAAGCATGCTAAAATTCTAAATTTCAAAGTATCTTCTGAGATTCAATCACTTAAGTGTTATCCCTGATAAAATCAAAATAAAAAGCAGATCACATACCTCAGATATTACAATATATAAATTACTACTCCAAGACATCATGGTGAGGAAATACTGAACCAAAAAAGACCAAAAACAGCAGGCGAAATTCCATTCTTTGCATTTCCATGTCTGATGCCAAAGTGCTTTTTAGTTTTCCAAGTCCTATCATTTTTGTTTACTGCAATCAACATTTTCTCCTAACCTGATTCCACTCTCTGTTATCAGTTTTCCTCAGCATTTACCTCATGGATCTGACAACTCTAACATCTTGGGCTATCCAAGGTAACTTCAAAGTTACAGCTTCTTGCTTCAATGTCTGGGATTCGCATATGATGTGGGATTCTCTGGGCTCTTCCAGAGGATGACAGCTCTGCCCTTGGTGGAACTCCAAGGTCTGGTTGATTCACCTTAATTGCAGCTGCTATTTTATGGTGATCAACCTTGGAACAGGCATCTCCAATGTGCTGGTTTCTTCTGCTACAACTGTCTCATCAATAGCCTCTTATAGATTCCCATTATGGTGCTAAGCCTCAAATTCTTTGCAGGACCTCTTTGGGACTGTTAACTCCAACTAAGGCTGCATCTTCAACAATGGCTTTCCCTGGCCTCTAACAGTGTCAAGTTCCAGCTCTTCTCCATGATTCCTTCTTGCCTTCAAGACTAACAGTACCTGGGTGAGTCTTACACAAATAGAGCTGCAGCATGAGGTACAATCTTGGCTATCTCTGGAATA
Organism: Rattus rattus; assembly: GCF_011064425.1. NCBI lineage: Eukaryota > Metazoa > Chordata > Mammalia > Rodentia > Muridae > Rattus > Rattus rattus. Next base: position 21,501,186 of record NC_046163.1, read on the forward strand.
CAGCTTCTTATACTCTCAGAAAACTCTTCCCAGAATATTTCACCTTAGTGATACTGCTCTCCTCTTAATCACGTCTAATTTCTTAGCTCCAGCTAATCAGCAACAAGTGTCCCAGTATTCCCTTCTCTACTTGACTCTAAAGTCAGAGCCATGTGCCTGAAACTGTGAAGTTCTGCTACTAGGTGGGCTGAACATGCCCCACCCTCTTGGTCTATTACATTATCATCAGTTTTCTGTTTTCCAATTCCTTCACTACCTAAGTGTGGCTGTCTAGGAACTCAATCTGTAAATTAACTTGGAACATAGAGATCTGCATGACTCTCCTGAATTTTGGAATTAAAGGTGTGTACCACTGTGCTTGGAATTAAGCTTCTCTGTACCTGGAACTTCCTTTGAACTAGGCTGCCCTTGAACTCAGATATCTGCTTGCCTCTGTCTTCTTGGATTAAAGGTGTATACTACAATAACTAGGACTAAGATTTTTATTATATATCTTTCTTTTCTTTTCTTTTCTTTTTTTCAGAGCTGGGAACAGAACCCAGGGCCTTGTGCTTGCTAGGCAAGCGCTCTACTACTGAGCTAAATCCCCAACCCCTTTATTATATATCTTAATCAAGTTGAAAACTGAGAATAGCTACCACAATCCATCCCTTTTCAGTTTGGCCCATCATATCTCCTTATATCCAAATGAAAATAATTACAAACCAATAACACCAAATATGATACCTCTTTCTCTCTTATAACTGTAAATTCATAAGTTTATTTGGTTGGGATCTTGTCATGAGGTCACTATTCCCTTAATTTTATTTAATGTTCTTGAATACAGGATTTTGCTTCCATCCAATTTCTGCTGTCCTTTTACTCTTTGAGGAATACATTTTACTTCTTAAGCTTGGTTTGCTTGATCAAAATGATCTTCATGAGAGAAAACCACAGCACCAAGTCTATATTCGGCTTTTCTAAGACTTCCTTTGTCAGTGCAATTAATCTGATTTTTCATCTTAGACAGAACCTCAGGCAGACTTTTCAGAAAAGGAATAAATTAGTCATAATATTCACCAAAATTCTACTAAAAATTCTCTAGGCCACATACTAACATTCTTCTCTGAAACCTCTTGAGCCAGGTCCCCACAGCCCAAATCACCCTCAGCATCACTCTATTCCATATTCCTACTAGAATGTCCCATTAATCCCCACGTACAGCATTCCAGTTTCCCAAATCTAAAATCTCCCAATCCATATACCTTCAAGCAAATACATGTTGTAACAGCTATACCCCTCTCCATGGGACCAACTTCTGCCTTGGTTATGGTTTTGATTATTATGAATAGACTTCATAACCAAGACAACTTTTACAAAAAATAGCATTTAATTGGGGCTGGCTTACAGGTCTTGGGGTTCAGTCCATTATCTATGCAGGATGCCTGGAAGCATCCAGGCAGGCATGTCCCTGGAGAAGGAGCTAAGAATTCTTCCTATTCCTCTCTCTTCTCTTAAGAGTTAGGCATATCCTAGTTAGTCAAATCTTTCTCGCATTCATCACTTTTTCTGCCAGTCAATTGGACATCACTTTCAAACATAGTACTTCCTACAGCGAACTACCTTTACCTTCATTGTTTTGGGTAAAATGTGAGTACTAAGGCCACGTCTATATTAGAAACAATTTTAAATATCTTGTAACAAGTTCCCTCCTGTTGTTAGGGAACATCCATAAAAACCAAGCTGCACATCTACATATATGCAGTGGTGTTTGTGTGGGTGGCATGGTGTGGTGTGTCTAGTTTCAGCCCATGTATACTCTTTGGTTAATGCTTCAGTCTCTGGGAAACCTTAAGGATGCTAGTTAGTTGACTATTGGTCTTCCTGTGAAGTACATATCCCTTCCAGGTCTCTCAGTCCTTCCCCCAACTCTTCTACAAGAATTCCCAATCTCTATGTAATGTTTTGCTGTGGGTCCCTTTGTCTGTTTCAGTCACATTCTGGGAAGAGCCTCTCAGAGGGCATTTATAGTAGGTGCCTATCTGCAATCAAAACAGAGCATCATTAATAGTGTCAAGGAATAGTTCTTTCCCATGGAGAAGTTTTCAAGTGGGGTCAGTCCTTAGTTGATTATTCACTCAGTCTCTGATCCATCTTTGTCCTGGTCCTTCTTGAAGGCAGGACAAATGTTGGCTTGTAGCTTCTATGGAAGGGTTGGTGTTCTTATCCCTGATCACACTGGCCACAGAAGAAATGTTTCGCTTTTGAAAATATGAGCCAGGAAGAAGGAACAAATAATTGCTTCTCTCAGGGGTAGTTGCTATAGCTTTGATATTTAAATATATTGTATACATATCTTTTTAACTTGTATTTGAGAAAGGTGATGCTTCACTGACATTGCCAATAACTACAAAGGCAATATTGCAAGCAAGACCTGTACTGTGATACTTATTAATTCTTTCTACATAAGGTTTGAGTTGATTTGGTAAGTTCTTCCAGGCTTCATTTTTTTTTTTCTTTTAAGTTCCTCCCAGGATTTTAGATGCAGTATTCATTCTGTATCCTTCGCATTTATCTCCTGAGGTCCAACAGAAAATTAACATTTTTCCTAAATAAGAGAATTATTTAAAATTGTTTTACTTAAATGTGTAACATCCAGAATGCTATCTAATGTAGAGGATGGTGGTTAAATTTATTCATAGAAAAAATATATAAAACCTGAAAATACATTTGATTGTTAAGGAATTCTGAAAGAAATAAAGAATAGCAAGCCTGTGTTTTCTATACTAAGACAATCTACCAATTATACAGAACTGAAAATATGTTTTTTGATTTCGAGTAATACACTCAGAAGGTAATAGTTACAATGTTTATCCTTGAGGAAAATGAGGGTATTTTGTTTCCATGAAAGCTAATTTCTCCTTGTATGCAACAGAGGAAGAACAATTTTACAGTAAATGAGAGATGAGATCTGTCTTGTTATAATCAGGGAAATAGGAATGAAATGAAAATAATACAATATTTCATCCATGAGATTAGCAAAATGCAGTAAGCATAAAAGTGTCACATTTTCAAGGATGTAAGAAATGAGAGCTAGTATATTGATATTGCTTAAGCTACAGTCACATCGAAATCTAATTCAGCAAGCTCGGAACCACTAAAGACTGCTAGGGGATATATTCATGGCAAGTCTGTGATAGCCAGTGAAAAGAAGAAGATGAGCCAAAGGAAGCAAGATGGGATGTATCAGCAAAAATTAGACTGATTTTGACACAGTTATCAAAAAATACTGTGGCAGCTTAAAGGAAAATGAGACAGGCTAGTAATTCAATCACTGGTATAATTGTAAAATTTTATATAAAGAGTTATGATTTAAAGCTTTTGTGAACTTTAAGCATCTTATAAAGAATTTGTAGCTACCACTAGAAAAATGATCATTTTTACCTATTATTATCCTGAAAATCTCATCATATGCATTGCTAAAAAACTAAATTGTATGTGGTAAGGCACATTTCCTCCAGTGCATTGTATATATAATCATAAAAATTCAATTAGAGGTTCATGTTTAATATTATGCATATATATACATATATATATATGCAACATTAGGAAGTTATGCCTAAAATTATTGAGTTTCCTTAAGATGTTGGAAATAATTTTTAAAATATTGTCTATATATATTAATTCTAATGTGATTGACTTCAATTGTGTGATTGTAGGCAGTTACTTGAAAGACATATACATATTCTAAATTCATTACTTATAGGCCATAGAATGTTTACTTAATAATGACTTTCATATTTTCTGTCTTATAAAATGTCAAAACAACCCTGAGATTCCACCTCACACCAGTGAGAATGGCTAAGATCAAAAACTCAGGTGACAGCAGATGCTGGCGAGAATGTGGAGAAAGAAGAACACTCCTCCATTATTGGTGGGATTGCAGACTGGTACAACCATTCTGGAAATCAGTCTGGAGGTTCCTCAGAAAATTGGACATTGAACTACCTGAGGACCCTACTATAACTCTCTTGGGCATATACACAAAAGATGCCCCAACATATAACAAAGACACATGCTCCAAAATGTTGATAGCAGCCTATTTATAATAGCCAGAAGCTGGAAAGGACCCAGATGCCCTTCAAGAGAGGAATGGATACAGAAAATGTTGTACATCTACACAATAGAATACTACACAGCTATCTAAAACAATGACTTTATGCAATTCATAGGCAAATAGATGTAACTGGAAAATATCATCCTGAGTGAACTAACCCAATCACAGAAAAAAACACATGGTATGCACTCATTGATAAGTGGATATTAGCCAAAATGCTCGAATTACCCTAGATGCGCAGAACACATGAAACTCAAGAAGGATGACCAAAATGCAAATTCTTCACTCCTTCTTTGAAAGGGGAACAAGAATACCCTTCGGAGGAAATAGGGAGGCAAAATGTAAAACAGAGGCAAAAGGAACACCCATTCAGAGCCTGCCCCACATGTGGCCCATTCATATAAATCCACCAAACTAGGTAACATGGATGAAGCAAAGAAGTGCAGGCTGGGCTGGGGATTTAGCTCAGCGGTAGAGCGCTTACCTAGGAAGCGCAGGGCCCTGGGTTCGGTCCCCAGCTCCGAAAAAAAGAACAAAAAAAAAAAAAAGAAGTGCAGGCTGACAGGAACCGGATGTAGATCTCTCTTGAGAGACACAGCCAGAATACAGCAAACACATAGGCGAATGCCAGCAGCAAACCACTGAACGGAGAACGGGACCCCCGTTGAAGGAATCAGAGAAAGGACTGAAAGAGCTGAAGGGGCTTGGGACCCCATATGAACAACAATGCCAACCAAACAGAGCTTCCAGGGACTAAGCCACTACCCAAAGATTATACATGGACTGACTCTGGGCTCCAACTGCATAGGTAGCAATAAATAGCCTAGTAAGAGCACCAGTGGAAGGGGAAGCCCTTGGTCTTGCCAAGACCGAACCCCCAGTGAATGTGATTGTTGGGTAATGGGGGGAGGATGGGGAGGGGAACACCCGTATAGAAGGGGAGGGGGAAGGGCTAGGGGGATGTTGGCCAGGAAACCAGGAAAGGGAATAACAATCGAAATGTAAATAAGAAATACTCAAGTTAATAAAGATAAAAATATTTATTTATATTTTACATGAAAATTGTTTTATCCGTATATGTTTAGATATGATTTCTCAGAGACCAGAATAGGGAAAAAGTGTACTTGGAATTGGAGAAACATCACTGTGGGCATTGAATCTAGGTTTGATCCAAGAGTAACAGGTGCTTTTAACTATTGAGTCATTTCTCAAATACAAAGTTTTTGATTTTCAATCTCCATGTTTGTATTGTTCCTTAGATCCTACATGATATACTGTCTCTTCATAATCAGTACCAAATCGCCCAATTTTCATGACATGTTTTCTTTTTCTTATTAGTTTCTTGCACTACTTTTCCACTCATTTTTGTATTTATCATATTATTTTTAAAACTGCTCATCCAGCTTGATGTCAATTTGTATAAATAATTTAAAATTTTAAATAATTAAGTAATTTTTGCAACTTGGTAGTATATTACACTAATTTAAAAGAGGCATATCTGAACGATTTTTCCCAGTCTTTTCATCTCTTGTTCCTACATTTAATGGATGTGTATATTATATGACATTATTCTTCTTTTCTTTTCTTTTATTTATTTATTTATTTATTTATTTATTTATTTATTTATTTATTTATTTATTTTTGAGCTGAGGACCGAACCAAGGGCCTTGAGCTTGCTAGGCAAGTGCTCTACCACTGAGCTAAATCCCAATCCCTGATGTTATTCTTAAAGAAGTCTTTAGAGATTAGTTTAAAAGAAACAGGTGTAACATTGTTTTGAGTACCACTTTTGGAATCATTAAATATACATATTTTCTTCTAAATGAAATTCAGTATTTTAATTTGAATATTAAGTAAACTGTTATGAAATAACATAAATGTACACATAGGGGAATTTATGCAATCACATAGTCATAATATTCATATATCAATTATTATTTTGTAACTGAACTCACATAGTTATTCTATAACCTATAGCTATTTGGAAACTGTTGGTTTGAACGAGTTATCGTCCGTAACTCACAGTTAAATTTTTTCCACACTTGGTGGCTGTATTAATGGGATATGTAACTGTAAAGGGGGAAATATGAGAGCTTTAAAGAATCAAAAAACTGGAGCTATTCCCTGTGTACTCTCTGTTTCTGGTTAGTGCCACCCTTATTTGTGTTTGTGCCCCCAAAGGAAAGTTGATAACTCCTATCCCTCTGGAACAGGAAGTGCCAAATCAAGCTTTCCTTAGAAAAGTTGCCTCCCTAATGTTATTTTATTTTATTTTATTTTAGCAATAGAAAAGTAACCAAGACAGAAATCACATGAATCAAAATTACCTTTGAACTATGTAAAAGTATAAGCACTTTGGATCTTATTTCTTGATTGCTTTTACATTGAGTATGCTACTGCTCCCATCTTCCCAGAATGCTGTCCTAGTGGTACAACATATGAATTCTATCACACATTGTAATATGTTCTCACCTATTGGTAGAGATTCTATAGGCTCCAAAGAAATGATTTAGGTTAGTTATATAGACAGGTCTTAGTGAATGTTCAAGAATCTGATATAAACAAAAGATTCAGTTGTTTTTGATATTTTTTTTTCTGATCAATCTGCCATATATATGTAACTTTCTGAAAAATGCTCCAACAGAATTTTCAGGCGCATCCAGCTTGGTTTCACTCAGTTGATTTTGCTAATAACATAAACAAATCATCTTCTGCATGCAGAAGTGGCAGAAGCTACATATTTTTTTTGTGTGTCTGCATCCAGGCAGCAAAGACTGTTGAAACTGATTGTGATGTTTATTCATGTATTCTACGAGAAAGTAACTGTTTTATGTTTTAAAAATTCTTCTGAAGAAACCATTATTTTTATGACTGCATTTTGTATATCGTGTGTTAATTTTTGAGTTATGGTATTTAATTATAATCTGCAACTGTAGTTAAAAATATACTCACAGATATAAAACAATAATGAGACGTGAATGTTCATCAGTGTTTTTGGAGATATTAAAAAGCTCCTGATAAATATGTCTGTTATTTGAAATTGTAAAATATTGACTTATAATAATATTATGAAATAAACTGTGTTACAATTAGAAACAGGAATAGGAATTTTTATCATGATTTACTTTTATATATGATAGGAAGACATATTAAACTAGTTTATGTAACCTAGTAATATAATTAGCTTTCTCCTTGGTCCTAGGTAAAAATGTGGTCTTTTATCCTTTAGTGATCACCAGAAACAAAGAGAAGTGATGGAGAGGGATGGGTGGGAGGAAAGGCATACCAAACATAGCAAAATTATATCACAACAAAACAAACTAAAGCATAAGTTCTTTTGCAATATCTGTTTATTGTATATAGCATACAGATATATATGTTTCTGTGTGTGCAAGTGCTTGCATGTATATGAGTATGTCTATTATGGAGAAGATTACTAATTTGAAATCAGGCAGAATTTCTAGAGATGTGTTTGATTTGGGAGAATGGGAGCTTCCAATGAAGAAAAGGAGGAAAGAATAGCTCACCATAATAAGACACATAGGAATGTTAAATAGTAAACTGCTAAACCCCAAATGTCTACCGGAATGTTATTTTTCAGGAGCTGAGAGTAAAAAGAAATAGATGGTAGTATATTAAGTGGCAACATAATATCAAAATAAAATGTGAATATACACTGAGGAACTTGAATTCTTGGCTGTAGGTGTTGTCTGTATTCACAGTTACAAATCAAAATCAGTTTAAACATACATATGACCTTGAATGGGGAGTAGAAATCACTTTGGAAATTGTAACGTCAGGGTACTACACAGATTTTGAAGATTTTGAAATTTTCTAAAAGGAGATCTCAATAAAATTACCATCATTGAATATATAATTAAAGCATGCACACACACACACACACACACACACACACACACACACACACACAGGGTAAGGAACATGCCAATGTGTTATTATTATGTCCTTCAGTTACATTACTTATATTGATACCTAAAACAGTAAATCATTTTGCTAGAAACAAATGACTGTTATAGAAATGTGGAGTTTCTAGCTTGTTAAGTGTCTGGAATACTGGCAATAAAAAAAAGGAAATGAAAAATAAAATCATGCCAGAAAACACATGGCAATTTATGGCAGGATGTGAGTTTTTCTACAGGATGACTTCCTCTGTCAATCACTTACCATTATGTAAATGAAGTCTTCTTCCATTTTACTTCCTCTGAGAATAGGTAATTGGAAAGCATGGGGATTTACTACAAAAATAACGCCTTGTACTTCTTTTTTAGCCTCATCTGTGTGAAATTGGGACTAGTACATTTCAATGGACAGAAATCCAATAGAAGGTAGTTCATAGAAATAGCTAACTATTGACTTGAAAACTTAAGACTAAATCATAACAGTTTCAAGTCTTTATGCAACTTTCCTAAGAGTCAGAGAAAATGGTCCACAGCACTGTCTGTTTGATTGATTATCAGTATAAAGGCCAGCTTGAAATTCTGACTCAGGATTATAAGGACTATGTCTAAATTTGATGTAGTTTACAACTGAAGTTGTTACTATCTCTCAATAACATTGTTCAATATAACTCTGTAATAACTCATCACAGACATTTTCATTATGAAGTTGAATTCTGAAAGGTAACTTTAGGTTAGTATAATTAATGCTAATATAAATTAAAAATGAGTTTTAATACTTCTGTCACTTCTACATTTGAAGAGCAAAAAACATGGCCTTCTATTAAAGCATCTGGGACTAATGAGAGCTGTGATTAATACAATTTGGAAGGGATACACACTACACCAGAGTTCAAGCCCAAAACTTCTTTTTTTTTCTTCCGGAGCTGAGGACGAACCCAGGGCCTTGCACTTGCTAGGCAAGCACACTGCCACTGAGCTAAATACCCAACCCCACAAGCCCAAAACTTAAAGACCATCCTTCCCTTTTTGTTTTTTAGATTGTCTACTCGGAAAGAGCCATCTATACTGTGCGATATCTGGCTACCTGGCCTGGAGGTACGATGGATGAAGCAAAGAAGTACAGACCGACAGGAGCCGGATGTAGATCGATCCTGAGAGACACAGCCAGAATACAACAAATACAGAGGCGAATGCCAGCAGCAAACCACTGAACTGAGAACGGGACCCCCGTTGAAGGAATCAGAGAAAGAACTGGAAGAGCTTGAGGGGCTTGAGACCCCCATATGTACAACAATGCCAAGCAACCAGAGCTTCAGGGACTAAGCCACTACCTAAAGACTACATGGACTGACCCTGGACTCTGACCTCATAGGTAGCAATGAATATCCTAGTAAGGGCACCAGTGGAAGGGGAAGCCCTGGGTCCTGCTAAGACTGAACCCCTAGTGAACTAGACTGTTGGGGGGAGGGCGGCAATGGGGGGAGGGTGGGGAGGGGAACACCCATAAGGAAGGGGGGGGGGGAGGGGATGTTTGCCGAAACCGGGAAAGGAATAACACTCGAAATGTATATAAGAAATATTCAAGTTAATAAAAAAGAGAGAGAGAGAGAGAGAGAGAGAGAGAGAGAGCAGTCTCAAAGTAATTTAACTGTAGTCTCACAGTTATGGATTTAACCATGTCATCCTAAATAACATTAATTACAGCTGAACATGGGACTACTTGCCTGTAATCTCAGACACAGGCGAATTTGATAAGAAAATCACAACTTGAGGCTATTCTGTTAAAATGAAAAGAAGAAAAGAAAAGAAGCATATGAAGCATTGTCCTCCCCTCATCTCTAGTTTCATAGAATAACATCATGATGAAAAGAGTCTTTCTTATATGATGTCATATCATGTTGAGAGGGATGAGACAGACTGGTCCAAAGGTAGTGAGATATCTCAATTGATTGCTCGAAGTCAATTACAGATTGAATTCCTGTTCTATACTTTCCACACTTCTCACTACTGCACTTGACTAGAGAAAGAACAAAACAAAGTCCATCTACCCCACATACACTTTAAATAAGGCCTTCCAGCTCACTTCAGGGTCTCTTTATATTGGTAATGGGAGATCCAAGCATGCTGGAATTCTTCAGAATATAAAGCTCTTTGCATTTATATACTATTTGAGTCTGGGGTATCATTCTTTGGCAAATCAAGGACCCTTAAAATGTGAAGACATAGGAGACTTCTACTCTCTGATAATAAGCACGGAAACTATACATGATCTGCAATCTATGAAATCCCATGGTTAACAAAAATGAGACCATGAAAGGAAGGTACCATGGCCCTGGTGACTTAATTTTAGACTGCTAACTTCCAGATATTTAAGGTATTTGAATTCTGTTTAAGTAATAAAATTTTGACAATTCTTGAAAAAAATGCACAGGCATGAAACACATACACAGTATCAAAATACACAACAGAGCCTTCATGTCAATTACATATGGAACATTTTGGGCCACCTAAATGTTTGGAAAGTGTAGGGTACTAGTTTTTTCCTGGTTATGCATTTTAAGCAGACTCTCCATTAAAGTCTACCTAATTAACCATACTGATTATGGCAATAGTGCCTTGTATTATTTTAACATACAGATGGCTCTTGAAATTCAGACTGACATTAAACTACACAGAAAAAGTCCATAAAAATAGTTATGGAGGAGAATTTTGTTCACGCATTTTCTCGACATTTGCTTTGGAGGGAACATAGCCCCATTGACTCAGATTCCCCATGAGAAAGTTAAAGAACAATATGTCACCTCCCAAATATATCACATCATATCTACATTTACCATTAAAAGTGTAAGTCATAATTAGTATAATTAATAGATAGAAACTAGTTTGTATAATAATTTAATCAATAATTAATATACAGAATAATAATAAAATATCTATCATGAAACAAAAATTTTACATTTAAATATTGAGCAAATTGAGGTAAAACTGTCGACACAAATTTCTATAATTTGTTTTAACTCTTTATAGTGTTATTATCATAATTTACTCTTCCAGATATATGTCAGAACACGGTGAGAACAAAAAGCAAACAATTTTCTTTTAAGTGTCCTGATAAAGATGTGATCCTACAGTAATACTTGATATATTTTGATAGGGAAAGGCTATGTAGCCAGACAAATCTTAGCCTCAAACTTCAAGTTATTCTATAAATGTTTATAAAATTTTATCAATGAACACATGAATTTTCTCACTGAGGATCTTATAGCAACTCCTTAAACATATATTGTAAGCAACTAAAATAAAGGGTTGTAACTGGGAAATATCAGTTGCTGAAATAGGAAAGAAAAAAGAGTTCCATGACAGAAAGAACAAGGTGAAAATAAAAACTAATAAAATGTTCCAAAAAATTAAATAGTTTCTCAACAAAACAAATACAAACTATTACAATACTTATTAGAACCGTACCGTACTGTACACTCAGAGGGTGAAGGGAGCCACGGATTAATGGCATCCACCGGGCTCAGGTACAGCTGGGAATGCTGGGAGTTTTAAAGCTCTTAGAAAAGAAGGTTTGGATGTCCTGTGCAGGGCAGGCAGCTAAAGTCCGGGTTCTCTAGAGGCAGCAACAGTGCCAGCCGCAGGCAGATGCAGAAACCACTGCTATCTGAGCTTGTCCAGGTAAAGGAGTCTAAGATTCAGCTATGCGTGCTTGGTGAGAGAAAACTCTTCCTCATGTCTTACTGGTTAGTAAAGACAGCCACTTTCATATTTCGGTCTTAGTGAAATAACTTGTTCTGTTTATTCCATGTGGACAGGATTATTTAAATTGTGTAGTGTGGTAGGATTTGGCAAAAGGTTTTTCCTCCTGGCTCTGTTTGAGAGCTTAGGAATGCTCTATTTGCATGGGTAAGGAACCCAGGTATTAAGATACATGACTAGTCACTGACTGCCCATGGTCCACTCAGTAGGGTATTGGGGTTTCCTGTTTCATTGCAGGTACAGAAATAGGTAGGGAGCAATTTGACTCCTACCGATCTCAAGTCTCTGAGATTCCTGGGATCTGAACTCATTCAATCCTACCAGGTTTTCTGTCTAGGGGAATGGACCACTTGGTCTACAACTAAAATACACAAGAGATTCAAGAATATGCAATGATCATGTAGTAGAAAGTATGGCTGTAGAAGGCAATGTGAAGTACCAGAATATTACTTTGAGAGAAAAAAATTGAAAACTATTAGAAATATTGAGTATCAAACCTTATAGAAACAAGTATAAATGGTAGACCTATCATGCATATTCAATAAAAACTAGGAATATAAGATCAATCCTGTAGGGAAGAAAATATAGTATTATAAATAGATTCCAAGATTAAAGTATGGCAAAAGTCTTCCCTTTGAACATGGTTTTCTTCACACTTTTGAGAAACACAAAAAATAAAAACACTTCATAAAATATTCCTTGATCAAGAAACAAAATAATAAAATATATTCTAATACCTTACAAATCTTAGTTCAAGTATGCTTTGTTTCCCTGTAAATAAATAATTGTCACAAAAATAAATAAAATAGACCAGACATAAATTGCATCACTCTTAGTGAAACTAATTTTTACGTTAGCCCTGGAATTTTCCAAAACTCTATGCAGTCTTAAATGTTACCAGCTTCTTTGTGGTAAGAGGTTATCCTCCATTATTGGGAGGGTAGTAAATTATTTTTCAAGAGATGGAACCTACCAAATAATTGTACTATAAATTCTTAGGTTTTTTTTTCCTTTTTCCATTTTAGTCCTGTCATGGGGCAACAGGCTTCTAGTACAAGTTCTCAACATCCCATACAAGATTCAAGTTGAACACTGGTAGAAACTCCTAAAACTCGGATAGGAAAAAAAAAACTTATTTCTTTATAAATTGATTATCTCAGAAGTTTTTCACTATTCTCTGATTGAACATGCCTCACAACCAAACAGATGATTTCTAGCAGCAAAATAGCAACAGAATTATTCCTTCAACATCTTTTGAATCAAAACACATCTTTGTGAGTAAAGTAACAGTTTTCTCTTTAAGGGGAGATTTGTGCTCCATCTTTCTCTTACTTATTGTCACATCCATTTCAGTGTGACACTTAAAAGGCCCGGACCCAACAGGGATGACTTTGGCTGAAATAAGTAACAAAGGGGAGAAAGAAACAGTAGAGACCACCTCCAGTAGATAGGTACCATCACAGTTGAGGGATAGGGCCATCTACCCATCATAAAACTGTTAACCCAGAAATATTCCTGTACAAAGGAAACACAGTGATAAAAAATGGAACAGAGACTAAAGGAAAAGCCATGCAGAGAGCGCACCACCTAGGGATCCATCCCATCTGCAGACACCAATCTCCAACATTATTGCTGATGCCAAGAGGCACTTGCTGACAGGAGCCTGGTATGGTTGTTTCCTGAGAGGTTCTACCAGCACCTGACCAATACAAATGCAGATATTCACAGGCAACCATCTGACTGAGCCCAGGAACTCCAATGGAAGCTAGGGGAAGGACTGAAGGAGCTAAAAGGTATTTCCATCCCATAGGAAGAACAGTATCAACTAAATGGACAACCAGTATTCCCAGAGACTAAATCATAAACCAAGGGATGGGATTGGTGTGTTGTGGAGGGGTAACTGGGAAGGGGATAGCATTTGAAATATAAATGAGTAAAATTATTAATAAAAAAGAAATTAAAAAGGAATCAAATGATCCAACTGAGATGAGGTCAACACTTAATCCTTTATTATGGGTATGACCCTTAAATTGTCTACCATTTACTGACAAGATAGAAGGAATCCATCACCTCACGCTTCTCTTTCAGGTAATAGAATTTTCCCCCATATCAATACTCTCACAGGCTTTCTGTCTCACTTCTAACACCTGGTTATTTTATGACACTTCTCATTGTATAATTTTCCTGTCAGTAACTGTTCAAGCAATGGTTGTGTCACATGCTAAAGACATTGTCATTGTAATGAGGTTGTATCTTTAAAAAGTCATTTACAATTAAAAATATTATAAGATGAACTAAATTTGATATATTTTATCTGACTTGATATTTTAAAGTTGAATATACTGTGTAGCACAGTTAGAATAAATTCTGAATCCTATGGCTGACAGAATGCCAGCACTCACAATTAAGGTGGAGATGAATATACACGGCTAATGTATCAAACAACCGTCTGCTGACTACCTGCTTCCGAATACTGTAAAATATAGAAATCATAAGTTGTATCTCCATAAATCAGGGAAGATACACTCTTATGAGTTAAAAACACAACCCAGCAGCAACACATGGGATGTGTAGGCCTCATTAAGTGTGGCAATGTGTGTCTGCATATAAATCACTCAGAAAGATTGTCTGGATTCCAGTCCTACTTTTCTCATATATACATGTTTATGTGTTTGTTTTGGTATCTGTGTGTTTGTTTGTTCATGTGCATATGTGTATGTTTGTATGTACCCATGTGTATGGGCACATTGTGTATTGGTACATGTTTGTGCATAATATGAAGACATGATTGATGCCTAACGTCTGCATTACTCTCTTTCATACTAACTGAAGTAAGGTCTCTAGGTTAAACCCAAAGCTTATTTATATGTTGTAGGTAGAGTATTGCAGAGTTTACCAGTCTTTGCACTAGTAGTCCTGGAATTATAAGTAGGTCATCACATTTATCTGTTATTTTGTTTTGTTTTGTTTTGTTTTTGTTTTTTACTTTTTAATGTTTGTTGTAGGAAACTGAACTCTGGTCCTGAGTTTGCACAGTAAGCATGTCAACCACTGAGCAATCTTTCCAGCCTTTATAATCTATTTTCCCCTTTCTTTCTTGTTTGTTTGTTTCATGTTTACTGTCTCCAATTATGTGACGCTAAGAACCACTTGATCTTATTCAAGTTAGTGATCTTTTCTTATTCTTACTTTGTTCATTGAGATTGCTGGGCCCCTTACACGGATGTCCTTCTCCTCAGCTTTCTTCAGTTTATCCTTAATTCAGTCACAGGGGTCAGCAGCTTCTGCTCATTGGTTGGGTACACATATCTGCATTTGATTCTTTCAGCTGCTTCTTGTGTCTTTTGGAAGGCAGTCATGATAGGTTCTTTTTTGTGAACGCCCCATAGCCTCAGTAATGGTGTCAGGTCTTGATCCACTTGGACTTTAGCTTGTGCATGGTGAAAATATGGGTCTATTTTCATTTTTCTACATACAGACATTAAGTTAGACCAGTACCATTTATTGAGGATACTTTCTTTTTTCCATCGTATAATTTTGGTTTCTTTGTCAAAGATCAAGTGTGCTTAAGTGTGTGGTTTTATTTCTGGGTTGTCAATTCTGTTCCATTAATCAACCTTTCTGTCTCTGTACCAATACCAGGCAATTTCTATCACTATTGCTCTGTAGAAGAGCTTCAGGTCATGGACCGTGATTACCCGAGCTGTTCTTTTATTGTTAAAAATTGCTATTCTGAGTTTTTGCCTTTTCAGATGAACTTGAAAATTGTTCTGCCCATGTCTTTGAAGAATTTTGTTGTGATTTGGTGGAGATTGCATTGAATCTTTAGCTTGCCTTTGATAGGATGGCCATTTTTACTATGTTAATTTTGACGATACATGAGCATAGGATATCTGTCAGAACTATAATCCCCAATTAAACATCTTCCAATCAAAACAGAAAAAGAAAGAGAGAAAGAAAGATAGATAGACAGACAGACAGACAGGCAGGCAGGCAGGCAGGCAGACAGACAGACAGACAGACAGACAGACAGACAGATAGATAGATAGATAGATAGATAGATAGATAGATAAAGGAAACCAAGGGGCAGGTGACTTTATTACTGAATTCTACCAAGCTTTTAAAAAGAGTTAATGTTAATATTGCTGAAATTATTCCACAAAATAAAGTCAAAGAACATTGACTATCTCATTTTATGTGACCACAGTCATGCTGATACCAAACCATGTGAAGACACAACAAAGAGAAAGAATTATAGAATAATTTCCATTATGAATGTGATGCAATAATTCTCAATAAACTTATTACTAACCAAATCCAAGAACACAGCTGAAGGATCCTGAAACAGAGTTCTGCATTTAGTTCAATAAGAAGAATTCTGAGTGAATGGTGAGAACAATCCAAGAAAGCAAGATAAGTCTTAAAACCTCAGGAAATTTTTTTATTTTTTATTTATTTACATTTCAAATACATTTCCCACTTTCTCCTCCTTAAATCCCCTATCCCTTCTGCATTCCTCCTGCTTCTATTGCTGCCCCCCAACTCACCCACTCTTGCCATGCTGCCCTGGCATTCCCCTATACTGGGGCATAGAGTCTTCCCAGGACAAAAGACTTGAAATGTGTTTTTGTGCTCCTCCCAGACATAGCATGTAGGAGTGAGTTTATATCACAATTTTTAGTTTTGTTTGCACTTGTTATTCAATTAAGTGTTTAAAGTATCTTTTGTATGCCTGTATGGAAAAACATGTTTGAGCCATACAAAAAGTCTTTTAATTAATTTGGGTAAGGATTTACCCATTCTTTTGATTTTCTCAAAGAACTAACTTATTGCTTTTACTAATTCTTGGTATCGTCTGTTTGTTATTTTTGTTATTGTTATTCCTCATTTATAAATTCAGCCTTCAGTTTGATTATTTCTTATTCTGTATGTTTTTCCAACAAAAAATTATACATGGTTTGATACATGCAGATTGTTCTTTTGACCACATATAGCTTGAATAGATAAGGAGAGGGTAGACAAATGTATCTTGTTTCTGATTTTAATGGAAGCACTTTGTTTGTAAGTTGGTATGTACTTGTTGTTGTAAACTGCATTTATCATGCTCAGGTGTGTCATTTTTATCTCTAATTTCGAATCAAAGCAAAAATTCATGAGAACTTTACTCTTGAAACTTTTTAACCCTCAGAATATAGTCTGATGCTATAAATAAAGTGACCTATTCCATGAGATTTTACTTTCCCTTATTTATCGTATCCATTCTCCCTGGTCCCACTGCCTCTTGAGCATTGACAAGCATTATATGTCCCAGAGATTCAAGTATGGTTCAACATATGTAAATCAATAAATGTAATTCACCAAAATCCAAACCGTAGGACAAAATACACATAATCATTTCATTAGATGCAAAAACAGATATGACAATTTCCAACATCTTTTCATAATAAAAATTCAAGAGAGATTAATGATAAAAAGGATATAACACAACATAAGAGAGGCAGTTTAGTACAGCAAATCATAGCTAACATCAATTTAAATGAAAAGAAAGTCAAAACATTTCCACTAAAATCAGAAACTAGAAAAGGTTCCCTACTATCCCCACATCTATTCAGTATAATACTTAAAGTCTTAGAGTAATAAAACACCTTAAGGAGGTCAATGGTATACACATTAGAAAAGAAATCAAATTTGCAGACACAAAATAGAATGCATAAGTGACTAAAATTTTACCAGCAAAATTTACAGCTGATAAACACTTTCAACAAAGGATCTGCATAGCCAATCAAAGCACAATGCCCCTTCCATATAAAAATTAAAAAAGGATTTTGAAAGAAACCAAGGGAGCAGCAGATTTTACATCTGTTGGAAGAAGAGGCATAAAGAGTGTAAGAGTCAGAGCTGATGAGAGATACCAAGAAACCAAGACTCTCTAAATCAATGCAGTTAAAGCACATATGAGCTCATAGAGACTGAGGTAGCATGAAAAGATCCTGCATGGGTACATACTAGGTCCACTGCCTATATGCACTGGCTTCTAATTTAGTGATTAATATGTGTGTGTGTGTGTGTGTGTGTGTGTGTGTATGACTGGATCTCTATGTTCTTGTATCTTGTCTTGTGGTTTTATCCTTCACTTTGTTTAGTTGTTCAGTTGTGTTAGTATGGTCAACTTACTATTTTTTATCTTAGTTTTATCCCCAAGAAAAATTTTAATTCATTGCCATAGGTTTTTTTCAAAAAAGTACTCTTTAATTATTTTTACAGTCAAGTCATTATACCTTTCCTGGTCTGCTCTCCAACTATTTCTCATCCCATTCCTCAACGCCTGTCTCCAAGATGTCACCATATATCGCACCCCCATCTCACCAGACCTCATCACTCCCTGGGGCCTCTAGTCTCTCAAGAATTAGGTGCTTCTTCTCTCACCGCGGCCAGACTAGGACATCTTCTGTTTTATATGTCTTGGGGGCCTCATAACAGCTAGTGTTTGATGCCTGGTTGGTGGCTTAATGTCTGAGAGATCTCAGGAGTCAAGGTTAATTGAAACTGCTGGTTTTCTTCTTCCTCAGCTTCTTCCAGCTTTTACCTAATTCAAACAGAGGGGTAACCAGCTTCTGTCCATTAGTTGAGTATAAGTATCTGCACCAGACACTTTCATCTTCTTGTTGGGCCTCTAGGAAGGCAAGCTCTGTAAGCACACCAAATCATCAACAATAGTGTCAAGCATTGGAGTCTCCCATTGAGCTGGATCCCAATTTGGGCCAGACACTAGACCTCCTTTCCCTCAGTGTCTTCTCGATTTTTGACCCTTCAGTTCCTTTAGACAGGAGCAATCCTGGGTCAGAGCTTTTGACTGTGGGGTGGCAACAACATTCCTCCACTTGATGTCCTGCTTTTCTACTGGAAATGGGTTCTACAATTTCCCTCTCCCCACTGTCCAACATTTTATCTATGGTCCCTCCCTTTGAATTCTGAATATCTTTTGCCTTGCACAGGTCTCTAGTATATTCTAGAGGGTTCTCCCACCTCCTACCTCTTTATGTTTGCCTGTTTCCATTATTTGTGCTAGCCTGCAGAACTTCTCTGCTGTTCCCCCTTAACCACATGATATTTTATCATGTTTCCATTTTCCCCTCCATGTCCCCTCTCTCATCCATGTCTCTCCTTCCCTTTGCCCCCTGTGATTGCTTTCTTCTCTCTCCCAAGTGGGACTTTCTCACTTGGGTCCTTTTGCTTGTTGACTTTCTTGAGTTCTGTGGATTGTATCCTGGGTATTTGGTAATTTTTGGCTAATATCCACTTATTAGTGAAAACATACCATGCATGTCCTTTTGGGTCTGAGTTACCTTACACAGGATGACATTTTCTAGTTCGATCCACTTGCCTGCAAAATCAGGATCTCACTGATCATAATAGATGAGTTCTATCTGTTGTGTAAATGAACCATGTTTTCTGTATACATTCTTCCATTGTGGGACGTCTGGGTTGTTTTCAGCTTCTAGCTATCACAAATAAAGCTGCTATGAACATAGTGGAACATGTGACCCTGTGGCATGGTGTGGCATCTTATTGGTATATGCTGAAAAGAGGTATAGTTCAGTTGTCAGGTAAATATATCCAATTTTCTGAGGAATCTCAAGATTGATTTCAAGAGTGGAGAAAGGAAGAATTACTCTGATATCTAAACCAAACCAGGACCAAACAAAGAAAAGGAACTTCAAAACAATTTTGCTTATGAATATTAATGCAAAAATAATAAAATACTTGCAAACCAAATCCAAGAACACATCAAAACCATCATTCACCATGATCAAGTAAGCTTCATCCAAGAGATGTAAGGTTGTTTCAATGTCTGAAAATCCATTAACATAATCTATTACATAAACAAACTCAAAGGAAAAAAATCACGTGATCATCTCATTAGGTGCTGAAAACGTATTTGTCAAAATATGATATCCCTTTCTGTAAAAGTTTTGGAGAGATAAGAATTTCAAGGCCCATATCTAATCATAATAAAATCAATTTAGAGCAAACCAACAGCAAATATCAAAATAAATGGAGAGATACTTGAATCAATCCCACTAAAATTGGGGACAATACAAGGATGCCCACTCTCCTCATATTTATTTATTACAGTACTTGAAGTGCTAGCTAAGACAATAAGACAACAAAAGAGATCAAGGGGATTCAAATTGGCAATGAAAAATATAAAAGTATCACTATTTTCTGATGATATTATTGTATAAATAAATAACCCCAAAATTTTTACCAGAGAACTTCTCCAGCTGATAAAAATCTTCAGCAAAGTGACTAGATAAAATTAGCTCAAATAAATCAGTAGCCCTACTTTAAACAAATAATAAACAGGCTGAAAAAGAAATTAGAGAAACAACTCCCTTCACAATAGCAGCAAAAAGTATAAAATATCTTAGGGTAACTCCAACCAGACAAGTGAAAGATCTATAGGACAGTAACTTCAAGTCCCTCAACAAAGAAATTAAAGAAGAGCTCAGAAAAGGGAGGGATTTTCCATGTTCATGGATTAGAAGAATTAACATAGTAAAAATGGTCATCTACCAAAGGCAATCTACATATTCAATGCAATCTCCATCAAAATTACAACACAATTCTTCAAGGACATGGAAAGAGCAATTCTCAATTTCATCTGGGAAGGCAAAAAACCTAGAATACTGAAAAGAATTATAACAGTAAAAGAACGGCTGGGGAAACCACCATTCCTGATGTCAAGCACTACTACAGAGCAATAGGGATAAAAAATGGCATGGTATTGGTATAGAGCCAGACAAGTTGATCAAAGGAATAGAATTGAAAACCCAGAGATAAAACTATACACTTATGCACACAATATTTGACAAAGAAGCCTAAAATGCACGATGGAAAAAAAGAAAGCCTGTTCAATAAATGGTGCTGGTCTAACTAGCAGTCAGTAGGTAGAAAAATGAAAGTAGATCCGTATTTTCACCTTGCACAAAGCTAGAGTCCAAGTGGATCAAAGACCTCAACAAAAAACCAGATAATCTAAATCTAATGAAAGAGAAAGTGGGAAAAAGCCTTGAAGTCATTGACTCAAGTGAAAATTTCCTTAGTAGAACTCCAATGATTAAGACCCTAAGTACAAGAACTGATGATGCTCCTCATGAAACTTAAAAGCTTCTTTAAGGCAAAGGACATAGTCATTGGCAACCTACTGATTGGGGAAAAAACTTCACCAACCCCACATCTGATAGAGAACTAATATCCAAAATATATAAGAAAATGAAGAAGCTTTTTCCTCCAACAAACCAAAGAACCCAATTTTAAAAAATGGCATATAGAAGTAAACAGAAAATTCACAAAACAGGAATCCCAAATAGCTGAAAAGCATTGGAAGAAATGTACAAAGTCCATAGTGATCAGGGAATGCAAATGAAAATGACCCTGACATTCTACCTTACAGCAATCAGAATGGCTAAGGTCAAATTCCAGGTGACAGCATATATTAGGAAGGATGTAGAAAAGAGGAACATGCATTTCAAGCACTTAACAGCGTTATGTGTCTACAAGACACCATAATGGGCCATGTAAACACTGTGTGCACAGCATGAGAGGACTTCTCACTGAGTAGCAGTGATCTAAGTTCTCTGGAATTACATAAAAGTCAGCCACAGACATACACTCTGAGATGATCTATGCTAAATTTTACTTCTACAAAGCCCAGATCCTTTTCTGGGCATCTTGTCATCTTCTGTAAATGAGGGGCACCTTTCTTTGTTGTATGTGCAAACTGTTTGGCCAGTGCTTTTTAAAATGTAAGTTGCTCTTCTGAGCTATAATTATTCATTCACTATTTAGTTACTCACCAAACATACCTTACAATCAAGGAAACAGGCAGTAGATAGGAATTTCTAAGTAATGAGAGAAAGAAGACACCAACTTCAATGTAAAACTAACTGGAATAAATGTAAAGTTTAAAAGTTTTGATAAGATAACACCGAGATCCGTTAGATTGTAAAATCTCATGTCTTTGACTCACTATGCTTACACACAAATCATGCGGTATTTTTCAATAATAAAACTTACATCTGTTTATTCTTGAAAAAAAAAAAGAAAAGAAAAGAGGAACACTTCTCCATTGCTGATGGGATTGAAAATTGGTACAACTCTCAGGATCTTGATTTTTCTTTCTCCTAAAGAGAGACAGGAGAGTAGAGTTGACCTGGATTCGTGGACAGGACAGTTGGAGAGGAAACTATAGAAGTAGAAACAGGGCTATCTATATTACATGAGAAAAATATATTATAATTAATAGGGGAAAGTTAAATCTAAAAATTCTAACATAAAACTAAGTTTTGTATCATTGTCAATCAAGAAGCCTCTTTGAGAAATTGTATAGTTTCATGTTCCACTTACCTTTTAAACTTTGAAATATCAATTCATCACTGACCCCTTCAGCTAGGTGTTGCTATACATTGATTGTTCTACTTATAAATTATCAAATCATTAAATTTTGAAGAGACATTTTCAACACCCATCTTTGGGCCCCCAATGATTACCTTGTAGCTTTCTTCTAGTCTCTGTCTTAGTGGCAGTGATTGGTTTAGGTAAGGTCTCTTTCTCTTGAGCTACAGCATTTTGTGTGTGTGTGTGTGTGTGTGTGTGTGTGTGTGTCTGTGTGTCTGTGTGTCTGTGTGTCTGTGTCTGTGTCTGTGTCTGTGTCTTTGTGTCTGTCTGTGTGTATCTGTGTGTTGGTGATAGAGTGAGACAGAGAGACACAGCAGAGACAGAGAAAGAGACAGAGAGACAGAGGTGTTATCTCATCCTTAACTAGTTCATTCTTCACATTTATTCATACTGCCTATTTTTTTGCTATCAAACATGGCAGGGTCTAGACTGCCCAATTTTTCATTAGACTTTTCCATTTCTAAAGAGCTATACAAATAAATATAATAATAGAATCACTGAATTTCAGAAAATTCTCTGCAAAGTTTATTTCTAATTTTATTAGGAAAATATATCCTTTGAATGCTGAGTATCTCTTCATAGTGAAGGGGGTTTCAAAAGTGAAAGAAATTTCTGTCATATAAAATACCTTATTTTAAATATGTTGACAGTATTGTCACTGTGGTTGAACTTTCATCACACATTTTTTTCTTATTTTTAAATAAATAAAAACAAAGGTAGCATGAAATTAGTTTCCCCGGCATGAAATTATTTATGGCAGCAATATAGCAAGATCATAGATAAAAGCCTAGCAATGTGTGTGTCTGAAAGGCTGGGATTTATGCAGCTTGACTCTCCCACATCTGGAGGTCGACAGCTGGTTATTATGTACACCTAATTTACCAGAGCGGTAAATACCACAAGTGAAGAGATCAATTCACCGAAGGTCTGTGGTTCAATAGGTCTAGTACTTTATCTTGGAAATAAAATATGGAATAAATTAGTAAAAATCTTTCCCCACACTGCCTTCACAATAAAGGAAATATCCCCACAGTGGGAAAGGCACTAAATGAGGTGTCTTTAATATAATTATGTTGATGTTAATAAACCCAGTTGATCTGTTTTATGAAAGTGTTGTAGTAATATTAATGGTGTTTAACCATATTAAAATCCCTGGACAAATGACAAATTTACATTCAATATCCAATTACTCATCTTTAGAACAAAATAAATTAATAGGATTTCCTATCTGCACAGACATTACAATATAATTAAATTAAAGAGTGTTTATAACATGAAGAAACAAATCACAAAAGAAACAGAAATTTTCTTATTGATTTCAGAGGTAAGCTTTAGCATTAACCTAGAACTTTAACAAACATTTTAGACTACAGATCCAGCAATTTACAAATTATATTCTTTCACTGTATGAGTAACAACAGATTATGCTATATAATCCAGCCTCTAACCTTCATAGGATTAATAAAATATTTACACATAAAATATTATCTGCTTATCTATGAACAAGGCCACTGATGGAAAGTAGGTGATATACATAAGTAGATAAGATTCTTCATTCCTCTTTATGCCTGATAGCATATTGTCTTATTTTTTATTGAATGCAATTTCTTAGATTAAGTTTGCAATCATTAAAATAGTTCTACTTTTTGATAGAAGAGTGATTGATAAGTTCTGATAAATATCTACAGTTTGGGGGGCACTACCAAGACAAATATACAGAGTATCACATTTTCTCAAATTGTTCTCCTGTGTTAATTTATACTCCTTATGCCCATGACTGTCACATGGCCTAAGGTTTTTGAGTTTTTATGTTGATATTATATTGTTATTATTGATGTTTTCTTTATTGTTACGTAGCCTCTCTATGTCAGTTGATTTTGGCTTGATTATACAGTAAATTATAGGAAATGTTCACTTATTAATGAGTACCAACCATGTTTGTCTTTCTGGGTCTGGGTGGCTTCACAAAGGAATATTATTTCTAGTTCCATCTCTTGGCCTACATATTTTAATATGCCATTGCTTGTAGTAGCTGAGCAATATTTCCTTGTATAAAGGCCTCACATTTGTTTGGGCTCATTTTTTTTTCTATTCTTCAGTTGATGAACATCTAGGTTGCTTCTAGTTTTGGGTTATCAAGAATAAACGTGCTGTGAACATTTGATATGGAAGGGCAATTTTTTAGGTATAGGAGAAACCACCAAATTGATTTCAAAGTAGTTGTATAAGTTTGTACTCCCAACAGCAATGGAGGAAAGTTCCCTTTGATCCACATCCTCACCAGCATGTTTGCCATTTATCAATTTTTATGTTTATTTTTAATTGGAGACTTCATTTACATTTCAAATATTATCTCCTTTCCAAGCTCCCCCTCCATACACCCCCTACCTCATCGTGCCTACCTCTGTTTCTATGAGGGTGCTCTCCTACCATCCCAACAACTCCCATCTCCTGCCCTGGCATTCCCCTACACTAGGGCATATAGACGTCACAGGAACAAGGGCTTCTCCTCCTATTGATGACCTACAAGTCCATCCTCTGCTACATATGCTGCTAAGGCCATGAATCACTCCAGGTGTATTCTTTGACTGGTGGTTTAGTCCCTGAGAGTTCTGGTTGGTTGATAGTGTTGTTCTTCCTATGGTGTTGGAAACCCCATCAGTTCCTTCAGTTTTTTTCTCTAACTCCTCCACTGGGGATCGTCCTCAGTTGAGAATTCTTTGTTTAGCTCTATACCCAAATTTTAATAGGTTATTTGACTCTCTGGAGTCTTACTTCTTGAGTTCTTTCTATATGTATATTGGATATTAGTCCTCTACTGGACTTAGGATTGGTAAAGATCTTTTCCCAATCTGTTGGTTGTCATTTTGTCCTATTGCCAGTGTCCTTTGCTTTACAGAAGCTTTTCAAATTTATGAAGTCCCATTAGTCTTTTCTTGATCTTAGAGTATAAGGCATTGGTGTTAATAAAATTGTTCCTTGTGCCCATGTATTGAAGGCTCTTCTCCACTTTCTCTTCTATTAGTTTCAGTGTATCTGGTTTTATGTGGAGGTCCTGTATTCTCCTGGACCAGACTTTTGTACAAGAAAAGAAGAATGGATAGATATACATTCTTCTACATGCTGATGTCTAGTTTAACAATTTGTTAAAAACACTGTCCTTTTTCTTTTGGATGATTTGAGTTCCTTTGTTAAAGATCAAGTAACCATAAGTGTGTCTGTTTATTTCTGGTCTTCAATTCTACTCCATTGATTTACCTTAGTGCCTCTATACCAATACCATGCAGTTTTTGTCACGATTGCTCTGTAATACTGCCTGAGGTCAGGGATGGTGATTTCCCCAGATGTTCTTTTATTGTTGAGGATAGTTTTTGCTATCCTGTTTTTTTTTTTTTTTTTTGTTATTCACAATGTATTTGCAAGTTGCTCTTTCTAACTCTATGACTAATTGAGTTGAATTGTGATAGGGATTGTATTGAATCTGTAGATTGCTTTTTGAAAAAGATGTCTATTTTTACTATATTGATCCTGCTTATCCAAGAGCATGGGGGATCTTTCCATTTTCTGAGATCTTTGATTTGTTTCTTCAGAGACTTGAAGTTCTTATTATACAAATATTTCACTTGCTTTGTTAGAGTCAGACCAAGATATTTTATAATACTTGTGGCTATTGGAAAAGTTGTTTCTTCCCTAATTTTTACCTTCCTTCATTTATTTATTGACTGTGTAAGGATTACTGATATTTTTTAATTAAATTTCTATCCATAAACTTTGCTGAAAGGTTTTATTAGCTGTAGGTGTTCTCTTATTTAATTGGGTACACACACAAACACACACACACACACACACACACACACAAACACACACATTCATATTGCATGTGGATAATGACACTTTTGATGCCTTCCTTTCCAATTTGTATCCTTGTGATCTCATTTAGCTGTCTGATTGCACTAGATAGAACTTTAGTAGTCTATTAAATATATCTGGAGAGGGGAAATAACCTTGAATATATATATTCAAGGTTATATATATATATATATATATATATATATATATATATATATATATTCCCCCTGATGTATTCTTGAATTTGGTTTATTTAGTATTTCAGCATAAATATTCATGAGGGAGATTGGTCTTAATTTCCCTTTCTTTGTTCAGTCATGTTGTGGTTTAGGTGTCAGGGTTATTATAAAATGAATCTGGCCATGTTCTTTCTGTTTCTATTCTGTGGAATAAATTGACAAGCATTAGTATTAGCTCTTCTTAGTCTGGTTGAAATCTACACATGTGCCAAACACAGGCTGGGCTTTTTTCAGGGGAGGGATTTTATTGACTGTTCCTATTACCTTAGGAGTTATGGGACTATTTAGCTTTATTACTTTATCTTGATTTAACTTTAATATGTTGTATCTATCTATCTATCTATCTATCTATCTATCTATCTATCTATCTATCTATCATTTTATTTAAAATTTCCAGTTTTCTGGAGTACATATTTTTGAAATAAGGCCAAATAATTATTTGGATTTCCTCAGTGACCTTTTTGTCTCCCTTTTCATTTTTGATTTTGTTAATATGGATATTATCTTTTGCCTTTTAATTATATTGGCTCTGGGGTTTTCTATTTTGTTGATTCTCTCAAGGATCCTACTCTTTGATTTATTGATTCTGTATATTGTTCTTTTTGTTTCTAATTCATTGATTTCAGTCTTTGAGTTATTTCCTGATGTCTACTTTCCTTGAGTGTATTTGCTTTTCTTTGTTCTAGGGCTTTCAAGCATGTTCAGTCCTTAGTATGAAATATTACAACTTTATTTATGAATACACTTAGTACTATTAACTTTTCTCTTAGCACTGCTTTGATTGTTTTTCAGTTTCATTGAGTTTGTAGGCTTTGTCTTGTTTCTGTTGTTTTTAAAAATGCAGATTTAATGCATAGTGGTCTGAAAATATAGAGATTTTATGTAATTTTCTTGTATCTCTTGAGACTTGCTTTGTGACTAAGTATATGGTTGTGGGGCAGTGGACACAGAAAAACCTAAGGTCAAGCAAATTCAGGAACCCTGTCAATTCTCACAATTGAGAAGGGTAGGCATTTAAATCTACTCCTGACCAGGTTCCTAGCCTGGACCTTATGACCATGACAATTTATGGTGGGAAATGTGACAATCAGAGCCATATAGGGTAAATACAGGAAACCCTTCCACATGCAGATGAGGCATCCCTAACACCTGAGATGAAGCCAATAAAAAGCATCTGCCTTTAGATACAGCACACCCCATCAATGTTTATAAGATCCTATCCACAAGGAATAAAGTGAAAGAGATATTTTAAAAATTATTGTCTGAGAGTACCTGTCTTATCAATCTATAACACTCTAGGAAAGAGCATTCTTTCCTTATGCTTTGCTCGATGGAAGCTGCTTGGACCTATCATGTAACCTACAGCCCAGTAGCCCAACCTTGACTCCTATGTGCCCTCTCTGTCCTTCTGCCTGCCACCAACTATGGGGTAGCTGCAGATAAGTAAGAGTCCCAGCAACCCGCCTTTATCCAGTCCTCCTCAGAGAGCCAAAGCTCTTTGATCACTCTGGCCAGGCAAGAGCCCCAGATATTCTCCCTGGGTAATGCAAGATAGGCAAATAAGCATATGGTAAATTTTGGAGAAGGTTTTTTAATGTGCTCAGAAGAAGGTGTATTCTTTTCTTTTTGGGTGAAATATTCTGTAGAAGTATATTAGGTCTGTTTGAGTAATTATTTCTGTTAGTTCCATTATTTCTGTTTTTAGTTTTTGTCTAGATTACCTGTCCATTGGTGAGAGTTGGGTGTTGACGTCTCCCACTATTACTGTCTGGGTTTTAATGGATGATATAAGCTTATGTTTCTCTTACCAATATGGGGGAGGCCCTTGCATTTGAGGCATAGATATTCAGAATTGAGATGTCATCTTGCTGGAGTTTTCCTTTGATGAGTGTTAAGTGGCCTTCTCCATCTCATTTGATTAATTTTGGTTGATGGTCTATTTTATTAGAAGTTATAATGACTACTCCAAGTTGGTTATTGCATCCATTTGCTTTGAAAGTTTTTTTCTAACCCTTTACTCAGAGGTAATATCGATCTTTGATGTTGAGGTGTGAGTAGAATGATGGATCCTGTTTTTGCACCCATTCTGTTATCCTGTGTCTTTGTACTGGAGAACTGACTCCTTTGTTCTTAGAGAAATTAATGACCAATACCAATGACTGTTAATCTCTGTTATTTTGAGGTTGTAGTTGTTATTGGTGTATATGTGCATGGGCACATACATGTAGGCCTGTGTATGTGTGTTGTTGTAAAATTATACTAATTTCTTTCTTTTACCACCACTTGATCCAGTACCACAGTGCCCCAAGATGTCTGGTAGGTACCTTGCCAGAAACACACATCCCAACTCTGTGGCAGCCCAGTCTCTCTCTTTCCACATACTCTCTCAAACTCAATTCTCCCCAAGAAAGAACACACAACACAATTATCTCTGATCCAACTGATAAGATATAATTGCCCACCTAAACATACAAAGCCCTGTACACATCCATCCCTTAAGAATATCCGTAACAACCTGTAAATACACAGAGTGGAATTTTAAAGTCAGCCTCCATGTTCTCTCTGCAGCTTCTCCTGAAGTCTCCTCCAGTCTCTTGTCTCCTTCCATTCTGATCTCCTTTTCCCTCAGACTTTTCTGCCACCCATCTTTCCTTCTCATCCAATGACAGGCCTTGTTCTATCTTGTACCTGCCTTCACCTGTATGTATGACGATCCTCCATATGTGTGTTTGTGTGTTTTTCTCTTTTGGCTTTGCTAGTGTGAAAATATTTATTTCATGTTTTTCTTGGGGTATTTAACCCCATTCAGTTGTAGTTTTCTTTGAGTACCTTCTGTAGGACTGGATTTGTGGATAGACAATGTATGTAAATTTGGTTTTGTCATGGAATATCTTGTTTTCTTCCTCTCCATCTATGGTAATTGAATGTTTTGCTGATTATAATAGTCCTGCAATTTCTAAGAGACTACGTGTCCTCCCAGAGATCTGGCAGAGTGATGGGCCGGACAATAGGGTGTAGTGTATCACTGATGGATGTGCTTTAAGGGCAGTTGGTGTGTATAGGGCTTGGGACATGATATTACCTGGTGGTCCTTTCACCAGCATGCTTCTGGAAAATCAGGATGAGTTTTAGGCTGAAGAATGGAGGAAAAGAGATAGGATACATTTTATTGCTTATATTAGGTAGCACTTCCTGTCCTGGAATTTGCACAGGCATACTCAACTTAGCCTCCCAAGTGTTAGGATTTATGTCACTGAAACCCACACCTGGGTTTAATGATGTTAATATTTTTCTTTTTAAAAATAAAACATATTTTGAAATCATTAATTTTATAACTAATTCTAGAACTCAAGCTATTTCTTGCTGTACTATATTTTAAGTTTTTACCAAAAAATCTTAGATTCATACACTACTGAATGGAAAATAGTTTTCTCCTTTCTTGGATGACAGTAAGATTGAGCGATAAGCAGCCAAGATGGCTAAAAGTAAAACGGGTCTTGTGAACAATCCCAATGACATCAGTTGGATTACTGAATCCCAAATGACAGGAGAGAAATAATTCATGAAGTCTTGTGGCCCACTCACATCCACACTATGAAATGCCTCCCCTTCCAAACAGTACAATAAATGAATGAATATAGAAATAAATAAAATGCATAAAAATACATACAATGTAGAAAAACAAAGAAAAGAGTATTATTCCACGTGTTAATTTGAGCTATATTGTGTCTGGGCTTAGGGAAAAATAATAATATTCAGCCAGAAAAAAAAAAGGTGTACTAAATAATGGAGAATTGCTAGTTATCAAGTTTCCCAGAGAGGGCATAAAAATTTACCTGTGGCCATAAAAAGGAAATATAGCTGAGCACTATGAGAGCTACTCATTTTAGACATAGTTCTCTGTCAAAAGTCAACCATTTAATAATCTAATATAATATCTTTCTAAGAATTTATTATTCTACTGGTCTGTGAGCTCTCAAATATTCAAGCTATGCGAGGTCTTTTAAATTACCTACCCAGGTTGTAAAATTGTATGTCTTACATTAGATCTCTTTTATAATTTAAGAGATCATTATTTTCTGTTATAATTGTTGATTTTTATCTTAGTAAGTTTAGAAAATTAAGTTGTTCATTTTTGTAATTTGTGGAAGTGCAATTGGTAAATATATTTTGAAATCTTAAATAAAATTGGATTTGACCAATATTTCTTAAACTATTCATAAAGAAATCGAGGCAAAGTAATGTTATTAGCTTTAATAACATTCTGTTTCAGAATCAGTGAGATAAATATTTTGAATTGTATGTTTTGCTCCAATAGAGCTGTATCATCAAATAATTTGTTACTAAAATGAAATCTAAAACAAAATAAGCAATCAGTGTAGTGAAGTATAGCTGTAATCAATCCTACATCGTCTTGTGCGACTAAGAAATTCTGTACTGACATTCCAAGGCCCTCTATTCTCCAAAGCTCATATAAATAATCATTACCTGCTCATGTAAATAATCATTAATCTGTGGGTTCTTAGTCAGCATTTACATGAGACCAAACATTTGTTCCACAGGTATAATCCTGTAAAAGAACATCAACACTCTTGATTTAATAAATCACATTTTGTCAAGTTAAACCCTTTTAAACTTCTTTTTCCCCTCAATTCTACACCATGATGACATTTGTGCTATTTCTCATTTAAAAACCAGCTACCTATAATGTATTATGATCTATAAATTTAAGTAATGTAAAGATTACCATCTTACTAATTGGAGTGGCAAGCAAGGCAACAGTGGCAAAAATCAAAGCTCTATTCACCAAAGTGAGAAGAAGGATACAGAAAAATATAATGGAAACTTGTTCATAATATTTTTATATTTGTTTTTTATTCTTTTATTTAATCTTTAATATTTTTACAGACCAAAGTTAGTCCCCATTTCAGTCTACCCTTCCACTGTTCTACATCCCATACCTCCTCTCCTTCCCCATCTCCAAGAGGATGTCCTCACCCCCAAACTTCACCAGGTGCCCCATACCCTTCGGCCCCAAGTCTCTCCAGGTTTAGGTGCATCTTCCCTTACTGAGTCCAGACTCAGCAGCCCACTGCCGTTTATGTGTTGGGGACCTCATATCAGTTAGTGTAGGCTGCCTGGTTGGTGGCTCAGTATCTGAGAGATCTCATGGTTCCAGGTTAGTTGAGACTACTGGTCTTTCTATAGGGCCATTCTCATCCAGAGCTTCTTGCAGTTTTTTCCTAATTCAACCTCAAGGGTCACCAGCTTCTGCCCAGGGGTTGGGTGTAAATATCTGCATCTGACTCTTTCAACTGCTTGTTGGGTCTTTTAGACAGAAGTCATGATAGGACCCTGTTTGTAAGCATATCAGAACATCAATAATAGTGTCAAGCCTTGGGGCCTTCCCCTCCCCCAATCTTGGGCTTATCACTGGACCTCCTTTTTCTCTGGTTCTCCATTTTTGTTCCTGCAGTTCTTTCAGACAAGAACAATTCTTGTTCACAGCGTTTGACCGTGGGATGGAAAACCAATCCTCTATTTGAGTCCTTGTCTTTCTGCTTGAGGTGGACTCTACAATTCTGCTCCCCCCATTGTAGGGCATTTCATCAGAGTACCTCTCATTGAGTCATGTACTTCTCTCACATACCAAGTCTCTGGTACATTCCAGAAGGTCCCCTACCTCCTACCTCCTGAGGTTGCCTGCTTCCATTCTTTCTGCTAGCCCTCAGGGCTTCAGTTCTGTCCCCAACCCCCCAACATTTTGTATGTAGAATAAATGCATAGAAACTGTGATGAGTATGTTGGTAACAAAAATAGCAATTAATGCATTAGTTTAATTTTTGGTTTTATTTTACTTATTAATATTCTATTATACTTATCAAATCTTTCCTTCTCTTTCTTCCATCCAACCCCTTCCATATACCCCTTCATGATTTCTTTAAAATATATAACCTCTATTCTCATTAATTGTTTTTGCATGCATATATGTATGTGTCAATGCATACATGTTTATAAATACAACCTGCTCAGTCTGTATATTAATTTTATGTATGTTTTGACAACTATTTAATTTTGTATAACTAATTGGTGTGTTTTTCCCTAGGGAATACTATTTGCCCTGTTCCCAGCATCTTCTACTGCCTATAGTTCTTTCTGTTAGATTGAAGCCTTATACAAATTTTCTGTGTATCTTCTGGACACTTAATTGGTAGAACTGAGCTGAAAATTCCTCCCTTAGTAGTAGCTTTTATAACAACAGAAGGCATCATGTAACTTTCCAACAATAACTCAGCAAGAACTCTACCTAGCTATAAAGCCAATGAACCACATCAATATCCAGTATGATCATACTCTTGGTACAGCAGTGACCTGGATATCTTCATAGGAGCAAACTGATTTCTAGTGGATTTAAGATGAAAACATTGCTTGGTACTGGAGACCTAGCTAACTACTAAATGCTAATAAGGTCATAGATATTGGAAGATAATCTACAATCATTATTTTTTGACACTATCAAAACCCCTAACAATATTCTAATCATTGACATTTATACCCACAGGTTAATGTAATTTTCAGCCCTCATCAAATTAACTGCACTTTATAATAGTGGAGACCACTATTGATAACCATAATAAATCAAACTGCAGAATTGTGGAGTCTACACCCAGTGGATATATTTACAAAACACTTTTGAATCTAAGGATGAGGGAACATTGCAGAAGATGAGGCAGAAACTTAGATTAAAAAAAATTAATTTACTTGTTAAGTTTAAAAAGACTTTCATTTGCAATTAAAGCAATTATTATTTTGAATTACAATTTTATTTGAAACAAAAAACAGAATAACAAAAGAGGAAAATCAAGACAGAATTACAGAGTTAGGAAATTCACAAATTAATTAAGGATAGATAATAGTTTATAAAAACATTCTTTTGTTCAAAAATCTTGTGAGTAAGGAAAAGTAAAATGGTAAAAATTAATGCCATCTCCAATACCTAACTCAAATTTCATAAAATTAGGAACATGAATGAGGCAGGTGTCACTTGACTAAGATTTTACCGTTTGACCCAAGTACTTATACTGCTGGTTGCCTTCCATCTGTTGGAAGAGGCTCCAATATACATCATTTTCTAGATGAGCACACATCATCCAAGAGCAACACGAACTTAAAAATCAACTGTGAGTTGCTGTGAATACAAAGATGCAGGAACGTAAACTGAAAATTACTTGAACAATACTGATTCAAATTTATGTTTGGAATTTTGAGGCTGAATTTTCATATGTGTTTCATTTATCTCCAATATGTTCTCCCTAAACACACACATAGTTTCTATTTAGTCTAAAACAAACTTTAAAAAAAATTCAAGTTTAACAAAAAGCATGGGTTTATGTCTAGAATTCACTATAGTGATTTGCTTTTGGAGTGTAAGTGAGGAGTCCAGAGAATATGGATGTCAACAAGTATCTGAAGTATGTAAAGAGAGCAGCTGTCATCCACAAATTTTGCAGTGATGCTAGCAAACAACTTTTTCAATATCAGAACCAAAAGCTTCTATTAATATGCCAATTCCCAAGAAGACAAAACCATTCATGGGTGCCTTCCATCTGTTGCAGGAGGCTCCAATATCTGTCATTTCCTAGATGAGTGCACACCATCCAACTGTAACACAAACTTAGAAATGAACTGTCAGGTGCCATGAATGCAAAGATGAAGAAAAGTAAACTATGAAAATAACTTGAATAAAAAATATCAATCAGAATAATTGTTTACTGTATGGTACAACATAGGATTTATCTTAGTCAATAAAAATCAATTATATGATAAGAATATTGTCTTCTCTTTAGAGCAGAATGTTATTAAACCAAATTTTGCCATGTGACTGAATACAATACACCAGTAGAAAATCAAACGATATGGCAAACAGACATATACTAAGTTTAATACCTGCAAAATATTATTTTTGGTATTAAAAAATAGATGTATGGAAAAGGACCTGCAACCAAGTCTCATGAGCTGAGTTCAATAACTTCTTGCTAGGAGAGAATCATCTTCTGTTG
Source organism: Rattus rattus (assembly GCF_011064425.1). Lineage (NCBI taxonomy): Eukaryota > Metazoa > Chordata > Mammalia > Rodentia > Muridae > Rattus > Rattus rattus. The sequence goes on from NC_046163.1 coordinate 21,535,570, forward strand.
ATTGTCATATGAAATCCACATGTGGAATGTGGTACGCACCCACATACAAATCTGAGCATGAGCTCAAGCACGCACATGCATGCATGCGTGTGTGTGTGTGTGTGTGTGTGTGTGTGTATGTGGTGTAGGTGTGCGCACGCACACTCACGCATGCACAGACTTGCTCATAAAATCACAATATAAATAAAAATAAAAAAATACATTTTAAATTTTAGAGTAAAACAAAGCCAGAAGCAGTGATGTGATTGGGACTCTTTAGAAAGCAGCTTAACAAACATTTTGTCTATACAATGTTCATGCGGTGCTACTAAATTTTCTTGAAAACTTGTTCATAAGCTACTTATTCTCACAGGTTCATGTAAGAGCCTTTGTTCCAAAAAGGGATGGTTTCTATGTTATTTCTAATTCATATCAGTATCAACATTATTATGTTATTGGATTTTTATTTACATTTCTCTTTTATTTTATTTTTTATTGAATATTTTTTATTTACTCTTCAAATGATAATCCCTTCCCAGGTTTGCCATCCTTAAATCCCCTATCCCATCCCACACCCTCTTCTTCTGTGAGGGGGTTCCCCCATTCAACCACACACTAATTGCTGCATACCCACCCTGACAGTGCTCCAAACTGGGGGTTCCAGCCTCGGCAGGACCAAAGTCTCCTCCTACCATTGCTGCCAAACAAGGCCATCCTCTGCTTTACATGCAGCTAGAGTTATGGGACAGTCCATGTGTACTCTTTGCACGGTAGTTTAGTCCATGTGAGCTCCGATTGGTTAACATTGCTGGTCTTATGGGGTTGCAAACATCTTCGGCTCCTTCTATTCTTTCTCTAACTCCTACAATGGAGGACTCATTCTTAGTTCAATGGTTGGCTTCAGTCATCCGCCTCTGTATTTGACATGCTTTGGCAGAGCCTCTTAGGAGACAACTATGACAGGCTCCTGTCAGCATGCACTTCCTGGCACCAGCAATATTGTCTGGGTTTGGTAGCTGTATGTATATGGGCTGGATCACCAGGTGGGGCAGGCTCTGAATGGCCATTCCTTTATTGTCTGCTCCAAAATTTGTCTCCACATTTACTTCTATGAATATTTTTGCTCCCCCTTTTAGGAAGGAATGAAGCATCCGTGCTTTGGTCATATTTCTTCTTGAGCTTCATGTGGTCTCTGGATTGTATCTTGAGTAATCCAAGATTTTGGACTAATATGCTCTTATCTGTGAGTGCATACCATGAATGATTTTTTTGGGATTTGGTTACCTAACTTAGGATGATAATTTCTAGTTCCATCCATTTGCCTAAGTATTTCATGATGTCATTGTTTTTAATAGCTGAGGACTACTCCTTTGTGTAGATGTATCAAATTTTCTATGTCCAATCCTCTCTTAAAGGATATCTTGGTTCTTTCCATCTCCTGGCTATTATAAGGATGCTGTGAACATAGTGGAGCATGTGTCCTTCTTATGTATTGGAGCATAATTTGGGTATATGCTCACGAGTGGTATTATTTGGTCCTTAGGTAGTACTATGTCCAACTTTTTGAGGAACCTCCAGAATTATTTCCAGAGTGGTTGTGACAGATTACTATCCTACCAATAATGGAGGAGTGTTCCTCTTTCTCCACATCCTTGCCAGCATCTGCTGTCACCTGAGTTTTAATATTAGGCATTCTAACTAATGTGAAGTAGAATCTCAGGATTGTTTTGATTTGCATTTCTCTAATAACTAAAGAAGTTGAACATTTTTTAGATACTTCTCAGTCATTTGATAGAACACGGCTGAGAATTTTTTGTTTAGCTCTGTTACACATTTTTTATTAGGGTTATTTGATTCTCTGGATTCTAACTTCTTGAGTTCTTTGTATATATTGGATATTAGCCCTCTATCAGATGTAGGATTGGTAAAGACCTTTCCTCAATCTGTTGGTTACTGTTTTGTCCTAATGACAGTGTCCTTTGTCTTACAAAGCTTTGCAGTTTTATGAGGTACCATTTGTCGATTCTTGAACTTAGAGCATAAGCCATAGGTATTCTGTTCAGGAAATTTTCCACACTGCTTATATGTTCAAGGCTCTTGCCCATGATTTCTTCTATTCATTTGAGTGTATCTGGTTTTATCTGGAGTTCCTTGACCCACTTGGTATTGAGCTTTGTATAGGGCAGTAAGAATGGACTGAATTGCATTCTTCTACATGCGGACGTGCAATTGAACCAGCACCATTAGTTGAAGATGCTTCTTTTTTCCACTGTAAGGTTTTAGCTCCTTTGTCAAAGATCAAGTAATCATAAGTGCGTGGGTTCAGTTTTGGGTCTTGAATTCTATTTCATTGGTCTATCTGCCTGTCTCTGTACCAAGACCATACAGTTTTTTTTTATCACTAATGATCTGCAATACAGCCTGAGTTCACAGATGGTAATTCTCCCAGTATATATTTTATTGTTAACGAAAATTTTCACTATACTGTTTTTTTGCTATTCCAAATGAATTTACAAATTTCTTTTCCTAACTCTATGAAGAATTGTGTTGGAGTATTGATGAGAATTGCATTCAATATGTAGATTGCTTTTGGCATGATGGCCATTTTTACAATATCGATCCTGCCAATCCACCCCTGCCTAGATCCTGTGTGACTTCCATAGACCATTATGTCACAAACATAAAGAGAATGGGTATGAGTGAAAAGGATGACCTGGAATGGGAAGAATAGAGACATGAGGAATTATAATCCAGATATATTGTATGAGAAACAAACATTCTCAATAAAAACAATGGAATGAGAGCAGTAAGTGAGAATAGAAAGAAGATCTGAATAAATAATCTTGGTACTGTAAAAAAAAGACAAACCTTTTCTGATAAAAATGAACATTGCATTAAGGGTTTATAAATCTCCATATTTGTGAAAAGAAATGGAGAAAATGAATGACTCTGAGGTTCTTACTCCAAGTTCAAATGATGATAATAAGTCTTAATTGTGCAGAGAAGTGGGACATTAACTCTTCTAGAGAGATTTGGAACAGTTTCTTAGGAGTGACTTAGATGGCACCATTCATTTGTCAAAAAGACAATAAGAGTCTATTTTATGACATATAAAAACTGCAAACTCATGTAAGGATTCTGCTGTAACTTTAAGGGAATATTTTCACAACAATAGCTGTATTATGTTAGTTTAAATGTAATGATTAAAATCACTTAGGTGATTTAATATTCATTTTTTCTTCAATGATCAGAGGGATTTAGGCTGACAAATATGAGATGCAATCATATTTTGATATAACATTTTTACTGTAATTTATGTAGAACCATGGTAGGAATTCAAATCAACAAAAGAATTAGCTGGAAATACATGCAAGATTCTCTTCTTGGAGTTTTAAATAACTATGAGTGTGAACCATAACCACAACACAAAAGATAATTGAAACCATCATTCTGCTGCCTATGACCTTGATTTGACAGCTTCTTACAATAATTCTGCTCTCAACTTTGGGCTTTCATATACACATTAAATTACCTTATCTCTATTTTATACTAGCCTCCTGATATTACTCACTAGCCATCTCAGGTGACAGAATGTTTGCAAATGTTTCATGAATTTCTATACTTTTTAAAAACTGTCTTATTATAAGACGATATTAGGTGCACTGTTTTACTCATCTCAACTATATCTCAATTCAAAGGCCTTGGCTGCACCTCAGAATTACAAAGCAATCATCAATGGCACCAGATATTCAAGCATTATTTCTTCAAACCATGCCAAGTAGAAGATAGTATACACATATATTAAATATAAACTTAAATCATATTAACTTTTCAGGGTTATATGATGATTAGGATTTAAAAAATCACATTTGTAAACATATATAAACATATACACATACAGTATTTACAAATTTTGTATCATCTTTCTGGACAGGAAAGGAGTAATAGGAGACCCTAAAAATATTTTCAGAGCAACCTCAAAATGCTCTCTGCAAATATTAAACTTGGGAGTGTAATGCTTCTTTTACTATTAGTCATCTAAGTAAAAAACTAGAAATATTAGTTTCATTCAAACCAACACAAAAATATATTTGCTCTTGAACACTTTAGGAGAATGAAAGGTGATTCACAATTAGAACTATTGAAACATCATTTCAGTCATTCACAATAGTCAGCTCTAACATTGTTTCTTGTTCACTTACAGCAACCAAAGCCCATTTTGTTCAATGATTGCAGAAAAGAACATTCCTCTTATCCCTCTTGCATCAGTTTTCCTCCATTCCTTTTGTTTACTTTTTAAATGAACTAGACATTTTGTAACAGAGGTTGGGAATGAAATCATTTTGTATCAAAAGCTGATATTGAATTCTTTCTATTCATGCTTTTCCATCCCTAGTCCTAATAACTTAGTATGCTATGTCATGCACTGGTTATTCTTCTTACATTTAAATGAAAATGTATGATTAAATTCTACACTTTAGGAACATAGAGATTGCATTAAATCACTTATTTGATGACAAAAATGTGGTCATTATTTGTCAAATTAATCCAAATAGTAATTCCCATTCCTTTTTAAATAGCCACAGTGTGCAAGAGTGTACAAAAGCTGATAAAAAACATAAGCTAATGAAGTTAAACTGAAAGTATATTTCAATGATATAACACTAGTTCCTGGATTAAATGTGATTTGAACAAAAAATTTTAATGGCTCAATTTGTAACTTATTTTTATATGGATTTTCCAGAAAACATTAATTTAATTTGACACTGTGTAAGACAAATGATGCTAGAAATGAAGATATCTTTAAGAAGACTAATTATTTTTTCAAGGAAAAGTCATTATGTTGAATGGGTAGAAATGATTTTGTTGATGGCTTAGGGAACATTGTCATTCCTGCACTGAATTCCATTATTTTAAAGCACTCTGTAAGCAGATGGACCTCATTGCCCTTTATTCATATTGCATCAGTCAGTGTCCAAGCAGAATAATATTGAAGTGTAATGTTCCCATCTGTTTCAAATTGTCAGTAGATTTCATTAATGAAAAGTACGGTGTGACTTTGTGTATAATGTACATCATCGAAGGCTTTCAAGGAGAATATTACCAGTTGAAACTGAACTATTAACAATGATTAATAGAATTTTAGTTTGAGAATATGCTTAAAATTCTAGCTAATACGCAATTTTTAAAAACAATTGAACATTTATTTTAATACATTGAAAAAAGAAAATATTATTTAAATTATGGTCCTAGGCCAATGGAAAGATTATCTAAGCACAAGTATGGCATCATGTAGAGCAAAATGATTATTAGATGTAACTCAATTATATCTCCTCCTGCCAACACAGTCAGTAAAAAGTTCATTCATATTATTCCACTTATTAATGAGTTCATTTATATGAAATTCTTACAGCCTGTTAATAATGTCA
>NC_046163.1:21545977-21705977 GCF_011064425.1 Rattus rattus
AGGTTGATTTTGAAGCCATTCTGTAGATCAGATGTGACTCAATTACCTCGTAGGACATTCTCTGAATTATGGGATTAAAGGCATGTGCCATTAGAATAACCTTAGTAAATGGTCTTTAATATTTTTATTGAATGTGATAAAAAGTGACCTTGAAGGATGAAGTAGTATTATTTGAGACAGACTGGTCTATACCCAGTTTTTCCTTCCTATTTGGGCAGGTATTCATCTAATCCCAAATGACAGAGTTGAAACTCATGGCATGTAGCATGTCCACTTTATCATCAGGATTAAAGTTATATGATTACCACATATGATTTTGATGTCTTATTCCACCACAAAAATTATCTATTAGTAAATGAAGTATAAACATTTAATGCATATTTAATTTTGAGTTGGGCAGGCTCAGAAAAAGGAGAATCAAAACTATTGAAGATTCTAACATAAGGAAGTCTCATTACAAGTCAACACTCCTTTATGATATCCTACTAAAATGCTAATTCAAAAACCCATTTCGTCATTACTTATTCACATTTAAATTTAAAGTTTTAGCTTTGAATTTTTTATCTCATAAACTGTTTTTGTTCAAGCTTATCCCAGCTCATCTTTACAGCATGCATGAGTTGGACAGGATATTATGTGTCAAAGAAGCAAAATTAGCTCCTCATTACTTAAATAACATACTTACAATGAAATGATCCACAAATCCTTTCCTAATCCCACAGAGAAATGAATCCCACTTCATTCACATGTAGATCATACAAAGAAAATGTTAATAGACTTCACACAGTGTGTTTCCATTATAAAAGAACTACCTAAATCTTTCCTCTCATTTTAAAGAAACTGGATTTTCATATTGTCTACTCAACACTTTGACACCAGTTAAGCACTGTATCGAGATCTGTCACTAATTATATGTAGTCTATAAAATATCCTAGGTATTTTAATATTTGAGGTATGAAAATTCATTCCACATTGCAAACACTCAAAACATAGTTCAATCCCTCCTTATTCAAGTTATCTCTTGTCTATCTCATATACATACTAAGGAAATTAATGAAAATTTGAATTTGTTGAATAAGTTGAATTCATCTCATCCCCTAGGCAATTTTATAAGCCTAAAATGCATTGGAAAAAGACAGAGAATATTAGTCTCAGAGCATTTGCCTCCTAACACGGAGCCATCTGCATCCTTGCTTACTATTATCTCCTGATGGGAGTTGTTTTCAAGAAATTTGAGGAATCTACCCAAGTGCTTCACCCTTTGCCCTACAGCCTTAACTTGGAGTGTGTTCTGTCTTAATTGTCATATTTCATAATTCTAATAAATCCTAATGCTGATAAAAGTTAACCTTTATGCAGTTTTGTACACAAGCTACTGTTCAAAGTGATTTGAATAACTTATTAGTAGTACTAGTTGTGATAGTTATAATATTAGTACTAGGACTAAAGCACTGTTCATAGGAGAGTTCATATTATTTTTAGCTGTAATCATAATAGAAATAGTAACAATATCTGAAGTTCATAGAAAAGAGAATATATGAGGTGCAATTAGCCTAGATAAAAGGGTACATAGAGTAGTAGTAGGTCTTTTTGCAGTTGCCAATTTATTGGGCTTGCATTAGTTTCTCCTACATACACATACACAGGCACATACACAAAAGGTCAGAGAAAAATCCCCACTATATAATATGAAGGAATTCAATTTATAGACTAAAAAGAAACATAGAAGACTTCATATTCTTGGGATTATTATTGTGAGAGGCTGTTAGAATGTCTGCCTATTAGGCTGGTAAAAGTATACAAGTCATAATCAAATAGGACAACTATTTTTTTTTTTATTATTCAACATCATTGTAGGAATTTAGGTAGGAAGTTTCCTATCTAAATAAGGGCAGCATTTTCTTTCTTCCTCTTAGCTTGGATAGTTGTTCCAATCACCCTGGAATAGCTCCGTCTGAGACTTCAGTCTGTACTGTGGGAGACATCTCACAGCATCCTTGGGATCTGAGATTTATAAACAAGAACAAACTTGATTTATTGTCTTGCCTCACCCCACCCCTCCTTGCCCAAAACAGAAACCAAGCCAGCCTATTATCATTTGATACCACAGTGTTCTTACCACTCAATCCTTCAGGGATGTTTACAAAAAATGCAGATTTGTCCTGTGGTATGTTTTCCTCCATCCTGGTCTCCACTTGGAGAAGACTTCTTTTCTCTGTTTAGAAGAGATCTAATTATTTTAAGAGCATTACTAAGCCACAATTATTCGAGCACCTCTTTTCTCCAAGAGAACTTTTTAAAAAAATTTTTTTTAATTAACACCGTCCTTTAATACAAAGGATTGTAATTATCCCCAACGTTCTTCTCAGTGACAAAAATGAGGTCTCTTCAAGACCCTTTTCTAATTCATTTAAGTAGCTTCATTCTTATTGCAGCAATTATCACATTAAATAGAAGTAAATATAAAATTTTGACAGTCATGATGCAGAATATAATTCATGCATTTATTTTGAAGTATAAGTTTTGAAAATAGTTCCTTTCTTATTTATATTTTTCCTCCATCTTTATTAACTTGGGTATTTTTTATTTACCTTTTAATTGTTATTCCCTTTACAGGTTTCCAGGACAACATCCCTCTCACCCCTTCCCCTCCCCTTCTATGTGAGTGTTTCCCTCCACATCCTCCCCCCCATTACCGCCCTCCCCCCAACAATCACGTTCACTGGGGGCTCAGTCTTGGCGGGATCAAGGGCTTTCCCCTTCCACTGGTGCTCTTACTAGGCTATTCCTTGCTATCTATCAGGTTGGAGCCCAGGGTCAGTCCATGTATAGTCTTTGGGTAGGGCTTAGTCCATGCAAGCTCTGGTTGGTTGGCATTGTTGTTCATATGGGGTCTCAACCCCCTTCAAGCTCTTCCAGTTCTTTCTCTGATTCCTTCAACAGGGGTCCTATTCTCAGTTCAGTGGTTTGCTGCTGGCATTCGCCTCTGTATTTGCTGTATTCTGGCTGTGTCTCTCAGGAGGGATCTACATCCGGTTCCTGTCAGCCTGCACTTCTTTGTTTCATCCATCTTATCTAGTTTGTATGGGATATATATATATATATATATATATATATATATATATATATATATATATATATATATATATTAAGATAAGCAAAAGCATAGCAAGACAACATTTGTAAATGACACCACACCTCTCAGTTTCACTAAAGATGCAATATCTTTCATGCTGACTCCTTAGTTAAAGTTAAATTGTGGAAAGAGCCCTAGGGGATGAAAAACTCGTTTAACACTTCCCAGTAGGAAGCTACTGAGACATCAGAAAGCAAAATAGTCCAGGAATAATTCCTGTTTTAATCAACACCTTCTTATGAATTATTACCAAGGAGGCTAAAGGAAATATTTGATTAGAGTTAGGTTATTTATTTTGAAAAATAATAGCACTTCAAAATATATTGGTAGTACATGAAATTATGAGGGAGTGCATAGAAATTAATTTTATTGCAAAAGTATGCCATTAGAGAAACTTATTTCTGGGTGGATATTCTGATCATTATTTGTTGTCTAGATTATTTTCCTTGAGATTTAAGGCATCTATTCCTCCATTATAAACTTGAGAACATGGGAGAAAAAACATTATGCAAAGTTTAATTTTTAAACAGATAAAGAAATCCACTTGAAGTACAACTCAGTGTTACTTGTTTGTTTTGACTAAACTTTCTTATAGAGCTGCTCTGGTACTTAAAGCAAAGGTATCTGGGCCAGGCAGAACCACAAAGAGTCCTGAAGAACCGTGAGCACTGAAGGACGTGGCTCAGTTTTTAGAAAATATTACAGAGTGTTACAGAATGTCCTAGAAATAGAGAAAATGTGTCATGAGGGTCAAGCTGTAACATTCCTGTAGCGTGGGTAAAGAATGTCAAGGTATAAAATTTAGGTGTGAAATTTCTATAGTCTGTCTCTAGAATGTCCTCAGAAGTCTTAGATTTTAAATGTGCATTTTCCACCTGGAGCACTCATGGGGCAGTGAAAACTCTTGGCAGCTAGGCATAGTCTAAGGAATTCAGATCATGGAAGGTATGGTTGGAATCCTTCCCTCCATAGTTTGCAGATTCAGTAAAAATGAAGTGGCTGGTTCTGCCATGTATTCAGTATCAAGATGCCCTGTGTTTCTAGCTGTCCAAAAACAAAGCTTCAAAACCTCTAAATCTGCACCAAGAAAATCTAAGATTTTCTGATGTGAGAAACTTGTTCCAGGAAAGAAAAGATAATTTACCATGGGCTTTATCTCAGGTTTGTGGGATTTTGCTCAGGCCGAGACTAGTTGCTTTCAGAGTTTTAGTATTAATAAAAATCATTTTTATTAAGTGGACATTCTTTAGAATTCACCTTAGGATCAAGCCTGCAGGATAAAACAGACAGCTGGCCAGGTCACAGATGAGTTATAACATTCTGTTTTCCTTAATCAGGACAAGAGAGACAGCAGGAACCCCGTGGAACTTTATAAGAGATTTAATTGTCTGGGAGAGTAGCTGGTATTGAGGGAACTTTTGGAAGAGATGTGAAAACTTAATGCAATTCAAACTCCCTGGAATCTGTAAGGCTGACCCTAGTGAAGCCTTCAAATAAAGGCCTATATGGAACCTCACTAAACCATCTACTCTAACCAGGCAACTCTTTCAGTGGTAGGAATGGGTCATCAACACATCCACAAAAGCTTTAACCTACAATTTTCCTGCCTGTAAGATGTACTGGGGTAAATTAACACAATATTTATGGGAGTAGCCAACCAAAGATTGGCTAAACTTTAGGCCCACACCATGCCTGACACTGCCTAAATAGGCAAGAACCAGGAGCTGAATAGTCCATAGGTCTAGGATATAAAAAATCCAAGTGCAAAAAGTCCATAAAATGATTCCTAATGATATTTTGTATATTCATAGCCTGGAACTTAGCATCATCATCAGAAAGGCTTTATCCACCAAATAATGGGGACAGGCACAACAAACCCCAGTCAAACTTTAGAGCTCACATAACACCTAGGAAGATGGGGAATAAGAATCATAGAAGCCAAAGGGGACAAAGCATCACAAGGATGCTTTTAGATGCTGATAGAATCAACCAAGTATGTATATAAGGTCACTGTCTAGGTCCTCAGCATACATGTTATGACTACATAGGTTAGATTGCTTGTGGGACTCCTAACAATGGGAGTAGAGGTGGTCTCTGAATTTTGTCTCTGCTTTTGGGCCCACTTTTCTCCTACCAGTTTGCCTTGTCCAGCATTGATATAAGGGTATGTGCTCAGTTTTAGTGTTGCTTGCTATGGTGTATTTCGTTGATATCCCTGGGAAGCCTGCTTTTTTTTTAATCTTTATTAACTTGAGTATATTTTATTTACATTTCGATTGTTATTCCCCTTCCCAGTTTCCAGGCCAACATCCCCCTAACCCCTCCCCCTCCCCTTCTATATGGGCTTATCTTCCCCATCCTCCCCCCATTACTACCCTCTCCCCAACAATCACGTTCACTGGGGGGTTCAGTCTTGGCAGGACCAAGGGCTTCCCCTTCCACTGGTGCCCTTACTAGGCTATTCATTGCTACCTATGAGGTTGGAGCCCAGGGTCAGTCCATGTATAGTCTTTGGGTAGTGGCTTAGTCCCTGGAAGCTCTGGTTGCTTGGCATTGTTGTTCATATGGAGTCTTGAGCCTTCAGGAGATAGAAAGTGCTAGGAAGAGACCAGAGGAATATAGCAGTGGTAAACTCTTGTCAGAGTATAATGTATAAAAAGAGAAAAAAATAATTAAATATATAAGTTCAGATATGATACAAATTAATTTAAACACTAAAGTTACTAGAAAACTTAAAAATCTAGTAATATATTTTTATGCATTTATGTAACAATTAAATTTTATATACATTCATTTATCTACTTATAAACCTTACCAAGTGCATCGATATTCATCAGACTTACATTATTCCATTTAATCCAATTTTAACAATAATTATTTGAAATTGGCATGCATTTTTTGCTATATTTGCTTTCAGAATGAGGTAGTTATAAAGTATAAAGTATAAAGCAGTTTCACTAAGGAAATATTGCTAAAATAGAAAGTGTAAGAGAAACTTGAGGCATTTGAGCATGACCTATTCTAAATATCAATGAACAACCTCTATTAAGTTTTACATAACTGTCTTTGCATTATCGCCACTAAAAGTAACATATTTAAAGTGTGCAAGCAATAAAAGTCTATAATGAAAATTATTTCTTTTTTTTTAATCTAGATTTTCCTTTCATGCCATTTACGATATCTTGAAATAAAAATGTTTTAGTTCATAGCAGTGGAAAATACACTTTCTTTTTGACAGCCATCATTGTCTGTACTGACCACACTTAGCATTGGCAGGTCTTCTCTGTAATAGCCCTTCTTGGCTCTGAAGCTTGTAGTCTAACACTGCTGGGGAGTCATCTGCAAGTGATGGCATTGCCTGGTGCTCTTCTCAGAATTTCTCCTACTACGGAAGGCATTTTGAAATTAGTTCTTGACCCCAGTTTGCCAAGTTGTAACAGACACACCATATCTTGAAAAGTCACAAGCCAGTATAACTGCTGATAATATGTGGTAAGAAATTTGATTCTAATGAGAAGCTTGTTATGGGAAATAAATAAACCAATCAAATTCAAACAAATATAATAACAGGAGAGATCTACATCAAGTTCCTGTCAGCCTGCACTTGTTTGCTTCATCCATCTTATCTAGTTTTGTGGCTGTATATGTATGGGCCACATGTGAGGCAGGTTCTGAATGGCCGTTCAGTCTCTGTTCTAAACTTTGGCACCCTATCCCCTCCTAAGGGTATTCTTGTTCCCCTTTTAAAGAAGGAGTGAAACATCTGCATTTTGATCATCCTTCTTGAGTTTCAAGTGGTTTGTGCATCTTGGGTAATTAAAGCATTTGGGCTAATATCCACTTATCAATGAGTGCATACCATGTGTGTTTTTCTGTGCTTGGGTTAAATCACTCAGGATGACATTTTCTAGTTCCATCCATTTGCCTATGAATTTTATGAAGTCAATGTTTTTGATATCTGAATAGTACTCTATTGTATAGATGTACCAATTTTCTTTATCTATTCCTCTGTTGAAGGGTATCTGGGATCTTTCCAGCTTCTGGTTATTATAAATAAGGCTGCTATGAACATAGTGGAGCACGTTTCTTTTTTATATGTTGGGACATCTTTTGGGTATATGCCCAAGAGAGGTATAGCTGGATCTTCAGGCAGTTCAATGTCCAATTTTCTGAGGAACCTCCAGACTGATTTCCAGAATGGTTGTATCAGTCTGCAATCCCACCAACAATGGAGTGTTTCTCTTTCTCTACATCCTTGCCAGCATCTGCTGTCATTGGAGGTTTTGATCTTAGCCCTTCTGACTGGTGTGAGGTGGACTCTCAGGGTTGTTTTGATTCTATTTCCCTTATAATTAAAGATGTTGAACATTTCTTTAGGTGCTTCTCAGCCATTCTATAGTCCTCAGCTGTGAATTCTTTGTTTCGCTCTGAACCCTATTTTTAATAGGGTTATTTGTCTCCCTGCAGTCTAACTTCATGAGTTCTTTGTATATTTTGGATATAAGCCCTCTATCATTTGTAGGATTGGGTAGATCTCTCCTGAGAGACACAGCCTGAATATGGCAAATACATAGACAAATGCCAGCTGCAAACCACTGGAGTGAGAACGGGACCCCCATTGAAGGAAACAGAGAAAGGACTGAAAGAGATGAAGGGGCTTGAGACCCCCATATGAGCAAAAATGCAAACCAACCAGAGCTTCCAGGAACTATGCCACTACCCAAAGACTATACATGGACTGACCCTGGGCTCCAACCTCATAGGTAGCAATGAATATCCTAGTAAGAGCACCAGTGGAAGGGGAAGCCCTTGGTCCTGCCAAGGCTGGACCCCCAGTGAACGGGATTGTTGGGGGGAGGGTGATAATGGGGCTTGGATGGGGAGGGGAACACCGATATAGAAGGGGAGGAGTTAGGGGGATGTTGTCCTGGAAACCGGGAAAGGGAATAACATTTGAAATGTAAATAAGAAATACCCAAATTAATAAAGATGGAAAAAAATCTAAAAACAGAAAATATCATTACAGAAGTCTCATTGTACTCGACCACAGAGATAAAGGGAAAAGAGGTAGTGATAGACAGAATAAGGACAAGCTAAGAGCGCTAGGAGATATGACAAAGAAGCGGAAGTGAGATGGGGTACCCTGAAAAAAAGGGAAAGAAGGTAGGATTCTTCATGAAATATCATCAAGCTTTACGTTTGGGCTCCAACATTCATACCTGATAAAGATGATAGTGTCATTTATACTTGATCAAACAGAAAAATATTAGAGAAAAGGTAGATGAGATATTATAAAAGCAAGGTGTTTATTTTACCCCGATTCCATGTCTAATTCATATACCAGGACTATCTGGTAAACTGCATCAGCCTGATCTTGAAAGCAAAGTGAGACATTCAAAACTTTGATTCACTAGTGATCCTGGTATAGATTTTGGATATTTGATTCCTAAGAATAATATTACTATCATAGGTCATCAGTATTTCCCATTTATATATTCCCACAGGTTGTCAGCAAGTTATGGACAACAGAATTCTGTCGTTGCTTTAGTGACTTGTTTATAAAATCTACCTAAACTTCAAGGAATGATTTCAGAACAGTCCTGTGTTTGGTTGGATGGCATATGCATGTGCAATTATACTTATTTATACTTTAGGATAAAAATATAAATTATTTCTTTATAACTTCCTAACAGTAAGAAAATCTAGATGCATGTGATGTCATATATATCTCTAACTTGTCTATGCCTTTCTATTGTCCTAACGTGGATTCTATTCTCTTCGTCTGTCTCTCTCTCTCTCTCTAAACTTTTTTCTTTAGTCAAGTACATTTAATTGTATCATATTTGTTTTCAGTTTCTTTAAGTTGTTATATCTTAGAATGTCTATGCTTTCAAAATTGACCTATTAGCTTGAAGTGAGAATATGGTGTCCAGACTTATAATTTACTTTATCAAAATTAGTTTTTAATCAATATATGTACAGCCTTTATGTTGAACATCCTTATTGATATATTAGTATTTCAGATGTCCTTTGATGTACATGTCTGCTGTCTTTTCCTGATTCATTCTGTACAAGGAGATAGTGATGTATCTACTGATAACAGATACTCTTAGCTATCCATTCACTAAAACATCTAATTTTCCTTTTATTTTAGAACCAGTTGCTTTAAGAGTTTAGCATTCTTGTATACTTATTTTCTTTCTATACTTGACAATGTGCATGTTCTTCATATTCCTTGTTTAAGTATCTGCTGTTTTTGATAACTGCCCATAAAGTGTCATATATTTCTTCTACTTTCTGAAGATTCTTCTCTTGCTTCAAAAACTTAATTGTATGGTATTTCATTAATATTTATGATATATGCCCGATCTCATCTGATCTCGGAAGCTAAGCAGGGTTAGACCTGGTTAGTACTTGGATGGAGAACCTCCTGGGAATACTAGGTGGTATAGGCGTTAAAAAGCATTTATGATGATTTTGCTATGTGGGCTTCATTTACCTTTTCAAGCCTATATATTGATATTTTCACGAATAAATTGTTTAAATTTTTAAATGTAGGAAATTTTTACAATTTATTTTTGGAACATCTTTACCTTAGGTTTCTATTCTGTTACTTACTTTTAGAATTAAAATCATATAAATGTTTGTTTTTGGCTTTGGTGACTTCCACATGCACTCTCTCTCTCTCTTGTGGTAGTTCAAACCAAATCTACACTTTCTTAAAATGCATCCTACAATTCTGCTACCACTAAAATCTCTCAGTCTCTACCTTCACAAATTCACACAATGGCCTCCCTAGGCCTCTATATAGAGACACCCATGGCATGTGTCTGGCTTTAGTGTTCTCTTAGCGTGGGAGGAAGACTGTCCAACCCCTTTCTTTTATACTTGACTCTAAGCCAGATTACTTGGCTGAAGTATTGTAGCTCTGTTGCATGGTGTGGCTGGAACGTGCTCTACACTCATGTTCAATTACATTTTCATGAGTTTTCTATTGTTGATTAATCTTCACTGATTAAGCTTTACTTTAATTCCTTTTCACAAACTTTGGAAGCTTATCTGGATGGGGTCTTGCCCTAGGTTTACAACTCACCTTTCCCATTTAGAATTAGACTTTCATTAAAGTTCTTATCACTGTGAGCACTGGAATTAACTCCTTAACATTTCCTGATCCTCCTTTTGTCCTTAATTGTTCCTTTCGTATTTTCCTTTGCATAGCTCCTTTTCATTACCTATCTGCATAAAAATGATTCCCAATAACCACAGGTCATAGTTAATACTAGGCTCTTGAAATATTCTTTACCAGTACTATTAATCTAAATTTCTCCACATGAGCTTCTGTCAGATTATTTTTCTTGGACAGGGATGGAAAGCACCCACATTCTTGGCCTAACTATGACAAGAACAGTCTCTAGGTCCTTTATTACTCTTCTTATCCCCAGAAATACTAAAGTAAAACATTTCATTGCTGGGATAGTGGATTCTGATTAGCTTGTGTTGAAGAATCAGTTATGATAAAGAAGAGACCAGCATCACTAAGGTGAAGTTTTGGGACATTTTCCCTCAAGTTGTACTCCTACTAGCAGTTGAAATTGGTAGTGTCACTGAGGTAATATTAATTTAAAGGCATGAAAGGGTCTTAAAAGCAACCAAGGCAAAAAAAAAAAAAAAAGCAACCGAGGCTCAGCACTATTTGGTGGATTAGAGTCATTGGAGAACCCAAAAAAGAATGCTAGTGAAAGTGAAGCACAGCTACAGCAAAAAACATCAACATTTTGAAGACGCCAGTACCATAGATTGCCACCAAAAATCAGAAACAGGAATGGAGTACAGGAATGGAGTGGAGTCAGCCTGATAATTTGTATATGTTGCAGAGGAGAGAGTCAGAGAAATGACCTAAGCTTTTTTGGAAGAATCCAGGAGATCATGTGTCAACTTAAAATATTGGACATTGAGTTATTTATACTTAAGTTTTCTTTGTTCAGCTTGTGACAGTGCCTGGATTTTTCCCTCTTGGAGTAAAATAGTTTAGACAACAGTTGGAAAAATAATTTATATTTGAGTTTAGGTTGCAAAAAAGAAGGAACTTTAAAGTTAATTCATAGATTTTTGAGACTAATTTTGTAATTTAATGTTTCTGTTTCCACATGGAAAGATTTAATGACAGGATGAGACAAGGGAGAGGGATAAGACAGAGAAGAGTAGAAGAGGAGAGGAGTAGAGGAGTAAAGGCCGGCCATGAGCATATGGAGGGAAGAGGGGAGGAAAATGGGAGAGAAGGAACAGGGGGCAAGAGGGTAAGAGCAAGAGAGCAAGAGCACGAGCAAGAGCAAGAGGTAATTCAGTGTTTTAATTTGTAGAAAATGTGGGGCTTTTTTAGTTTGTAATATGTTGCATATTGTGATGTTGCATGTGAATTAAAGAAAATGGCTTAACAGTGATATTTGTGTGCCAAGTTGACATGGGATCAATTATACTGGCTAGTTTTATGTCAACGTAACACAAGCTAGAGTCATTTGAAAGGAGGTCATCGCAGGAGAGAAAATGCCTTCATAAGATCCCGCTATATGGAATTTTCTAAATTATTGGTTGACTATGGAGATCCCAAATCCCTGTGGGTGGTACTGTCCCTGGGTTGGTGCTCCTAGATGCTTTAATAAAGTAGATGAAGCAAGGCCGAAAGCCCACTATTTCTATGGCTTCTGCATCAGCTCTTGCTTCCAGCTCCTGCCCTCTCTTTCTTCATTGATGAGCGAGGATGTGGAACTGGTATCCTAATAATCCCTTTCTTCTCCAACCTGCCCATTGGTTATGGTGTTTCACTGCATGAACATAAACCTTCAAACAAATTGTTTTACTATCACAAGTCTAGAAAACATGAGGTAAGAATAAAAATTTAATTAACACAAGAACAGCCCATTCTGCAGTCTTCCTTGTCTAGATAGTCCTCATTTGTTTCTAGCTTTCAGAGAAGTGCTCATTTCTTACATATTAAAAACTGCTTCTGTTTTTAAGGTGATTAATCAGGGAAAAGCAGGGCATTAACTCAAAAGCAGAACTGTACCTCTTATTATTATATTTGAGAGTTAAAATTTGAAATGGAGTTTGGTTAATGTTAGCCTTATATGAAGGGACATTTTTCTTCATTGAATCACTTTATAACTTTATTTTTTTTTTTTTTACCATTCATGTACAGATAACTTGAACACAGTTTGTGTTCATTTTGTATTCCTTCTAGAATCCATTTTTGCTTTTACTGATTTGTCTGGTCATTTTTCACGATTCCTCCTTACTCTTATTTCAAGTGTGCTTATAGATTTTTGGTTAAGAATTTCTAATATTTACCAACCTGCGTTCTTCAAATCAGATTTATCATTTTATGAATTAAAGAGATGTTTTAGCCAATGTTTTCCAAACCTCATACCAATATTTTGTTATCATTGCTCTTTATCTTTCGCTGGGTCTTCCTTTATAATTGTCCATCATTTCTCTTTCTATTTTATACAAGATACACTTAATGTAACAAGTATTTGTGTTTCTTTCCCAAGGTATCATTTAAAATTGGTTTTTTTTCAAACAATAATATTCTTTATTTAGAATAAGTTCTTTTTTTTCTTTTTTTTTTTTTATTAACTTGAGTATTTCTTATATACATTTCGAGTGTTATTCCCTTTCCTGGTTTCCGGGCAAACATCCCCCTAATCCCTCCCCCTCCCCTTCTTTATGGGTGTTCCCCTCCCTATCCTCCCCCCATTGCCACCCTCCCCCCAACAATCACGTTCACTGGGGGTTCAGTCTTAGCAGGACCAAGGACTTTCTCTTACAATGGTGCTCTTATTAGGATATTCATTGCTACCTTTGAAGTGTGCTCTAAATGTCTTTGAATTTGTTTTCACCAATTCTTGAGTTGCATTATCTAACCAAATATAGTTTATTTATATACTTAAATATAAACTATATATTTAACCAAATATAGTTCTTCCAAATAGCCATTATTTTTATTAAATTTTCCGAACACTGAATTATGAATCACTTCTATATTGTTCCATGTAACAGAGCACTTAAATAAAAACATTGATTTGTTATCACTTGCTCTGAGTCATAGTCCAGATACCAGAGAACTGACACCCTTCTGGCCTTCACGGGTACCTGGAATCACATGGGGCTCACTCACTCAGAAACAAGCAGGAACAAACATTACAAAAAATAAATATATTTTTGAACAAAATATATGTGTTGAATATTTTGTTTCCATTTTAAACTAAATATTGTGATAGGAGCTAGAAAAATGACCAAGCATTTCAAACCACATTCTACAATATCAGAGGACCCACATCCACAGGATGGGTAAACTCCTTTCCAGCGAATCAGATATTTGCTGTGAATACTCCAAAATCTTGCTTGTAAATGGTATTCATCTCTTGTGCTTACTCTTTTCTATATCAGCTGGTGGTCCTTAAAGAACTTCTTCTGTCATGTAGACTTAAAACCATTTTGTATTTGAATACCTTAAAGACTTTTAAGAAACTGCTTAGGGAAGTTTTTTAATCCTATGATGAGCTCTCTCATGTCTGTATTTTTTTCCCTACACCTAAACTTATCCTGCACTTAATAACTACTCCAGGTTGAGCTCAGCTATTTCTTTCTCAGTGTCCAATGGTCAGTTCATCGTGTGCATTTCCTGACTGGACAACAGAGAAAGGAACTGAAGAAGCTAGACACTTTAGGTCTTTTCTACATATCTATTTTAAAATATGTCTAATTTTAAATTGATTTTCAAAGTGAAATTAAATTTACCACATAAGAGTTGTGTATAATTTGAACAATTTTATACACATTTATACATTTAAGCCATAGTGTACAAGTGACATTGAAAATAAACTCAATTTATACAAGATGTCTATTTTCATGTGTAAAAGAGCTAATTATTTGATCAATATGACAATATAAGTTAATTTCATGATTGGATATACTGTCTTTAGATGTACAATTTCCCTAATTTTCCAAGAAACCAGCCTGCTGATTTTTTTCATTCCCTCTAGGCAAAGAGGATCTCATTATTGAGACCACCTACAGATGGCATGATTGAAATTTTGAATCTGTGCATAATCACCTCATTATTTTGATCTTTTTATGCAAATCTCTGGATAATCATGGACATTATACTTAGTAAAAGCTTCTGTACTTCCTTGTTAGCCTAAAATTGTTCCCATTTGTAAATGGCCTAAATAAAAGCAAAAAGTCAAATGTAAGCTTATCTTTTCTCATTGTTAATAACTATGCTCTAAATTTTCTGTGTCTAGTAAAGGGTTTTATTTTACACATGCAAAGAAGTTATTTTATCAAGCAGTATTTTGTTTAGGAAAATTAGGTTTATAGACAGTTATCTCTGTAAAAATCTAAGTATCATTTTTTCACATTTTCCATTTTTTTTCACAATGAAAATTGTCAAGGATTTATTCATTTGATAGTTAATCACTATCCCTACAGTATGAATTTTTTTCAGCACAGGAATTTAATACTAAATAGGATTATATTTGAATTATGATATTTTTGTGTGTTGGCATAGTAAACTTCCTTTTCAATGAGATCACAATATAAAAAGACACAGATTTTAATTTTAAAAATTAAATAATTCTTCAAGTATATTTGTAAAACGTTGGCACTTCAACTTTTAAGTTAATGATAAGTAAACCCAATTTTTCTTTAATTCTATTGAATTGACATTTTGTTACAATATTATTCATGAGTTGCACACAGCGGTAACTTAATGAATTTAATTACATTTTAATAAACTCCAGTACCATTTCATATAGAATCTATAGAATTCTATAGAGTTTATAGAATCAATCTGATACAACTAATTGGTTTTTTATAAATTCTAATATAACAGTGAGATTAATAACATCTTGAATTCAGACATGTTTTAATATTTAAGACATTAAAATACCAAATATATTTTCATATATTCACATTACTTAACATCTAATAGATTATCTTATGTAAAGAGTGAAAATTCAAATAATCTTTAAATAATATGTATTCCACTTATCAAACCATGTTCATAAACCTGTGTATGAAGGGTATCATAGTCTAAAATGGAACCAGAAGTATGTAAATAGGCATCCAATATTAAGAAGTACAAATTGTTTTCTAAATATTGAAAAATAAAGTATTTCATTAAATTTACTGATTTAGTTCAAATCACATGATTTTACTGGATCTTATTTGAGTTATAGGCTAGTTAAGGTAAGTGCTGTAAAACTAACCTCTGGGTATGAATTTACAGATAATGTTGTATGATAGAATGATTTCTGAGTAAAGTTCCTAGTAGTTGCATTTAAAGACATTTATTTTTCATCAATATTTTATAAGAAATTGAAGAGGAGCAGAGGTAATAAGTAACAGATTAACCGATTGCCTCTCTTTGTGATGCTAATGCATCTTATTGGTGTCTAAGCATTTTTTCTCTTTTTCCCTTCTTATGCAGCACAAATTGTTAAAGAATGATGTCTCAGACTTAAATAGTATGTAAAAACAAAGAATACTTATTTGGTTAAATTTCCTGCATGTAGGGATATCCCTATTTGTGAACAGTGATCACTCGGGGACTTGCAGGCCCAGCTTTTATGGTCAGAGGAATTTTAGGGAAGAGTACGTGCCCTTTTACCTTGATTGGTTAGCTAGGTCTTGTTTAGAGGTCTGATTGATTCTACAGTTGGTTAGGCTCTGGAGACTTCCCAGGGAATGGGTTACTTATTTTAGCTCTCTATTTTTATTTCAAGCCAAATTACAAGGTATTCTTGAATTGACTGCCCCAGGCAGTGGTTGGCTGACCACGAGTTCATGAATCCAGTTTCCCATTTCTGGGAAACAGGAGCTTAGGCCTATTCTCCCAAACTGGCAGTTTGTAGCCTGTCATGGTGTCAGCCTGGCTCTGGCTAAGTCTTCTTACAGCTACATTTTTTGGTCTTCTCTTTCCTTTTTCTGACATGAGGTGTGCAGTATCTTCTCAATTGCATGTACTAGACTGAGGAGAACCTCAAGTTTCCCTTCAGCACTAACAATTCTTTCAAGCTATGACTTTTTTTTTCATCTTTATTAACTTGAGTATTTCTTATTTACATTTCGATTGCTATTTCCCTTCCGGGTTTCTGGGCCAACATCCCCCTAACCCCTTCCCCTCCCCTTCTCTATGGGTGTTTCCCTTCCCATCCTACCCCCATTACCGCCCTCCCCGCAACAATCGCATTCACTGGGGGTTCAGTCTTGGCAGGACCAAGGGCTTCCCCTTCCACTGGTGCTCTTACTAGGCTATTCATTGCTATGTATGCAGTTGGAGTCCAGGGTCAGTCCATGTATAGTCTTTGGGTAGTGGCTTAGTCCCTGGAAGCTCTGGTTGGTTGGCATTGTTTTATAACCTTTGTAGTCACACTTTCATCTCTTTGACAAATTAAAAGATATAAACTCAAGAAATTAAACCTTACAAATTAGCTCATGGTTCCAGAGATTATTCTGTCCTGAACTTGCTTCATTTTGGGACCCTTCTGATGCAGAACACAATAACCAAGATGTGGCCTGGCAAATCAGCTCATCTCATGGCAAGGAATGAAAGAAGTAGGGAAGCAAAATCAAAGTGAAATGAAGGAAGTGATTGTCTTTATGGTATAGGTGTATAAAGGTAAACTGAAAGTTTATGAGCTTCTTGGGGGTTTTTATGACCATTTGTTTACTGAATATTTTTTATTTACATTTCAAATATTATTCCCTTTGCTGATTTCCCATACACAAGCCCATATCCCATTACCCTCCCCTTCTTCTATAAGGGTATTCCCCATCCCCAAACACCCCCCCTTTCCCAACTCCCCACCTTGACATTCCCATACACTGGGGGGATCCAGTCTTGGCAGGACCAAGGGCTTCTCCCATCGGTGCCCAACAAGGCCATCGTCAGCTACATATGCAGCTGGAGCCATGGGACTGTCCATGTGTAGTCTTAGGGTAGTAGTTGGTTGGTTGGCAATGTTCTTACGGGGTTGCAAACTCCTTCAGCTCCTTCAGTCCTTTCTCTAACTCCTCCAATGGGGACTTGGTTCTCAGTTCAATGGTTTGCTGCTAGCATTTGCCTCTGTATTTGTCAGGCTCCTGAGCCTCTCAGGAGACAGGTATATCGGGGTCCTGTTGATCTTCTTGCTGTAAAAAATGATGTTAAGGCCAGCCTAGACAACCTAGTAACATCCTAGCACAAAATGAATAAGATAAAAGGGACTGAGTAATCATAGTTCAGTGCTACAAAACTTTTCTACTGGCATAAGCATCCCTGCTAACATACTCATCAAGAAAAAGATGATGTAAGAGGTCTGGCAGAAAGCATAGTTCCTAAGGGGAAAGCCCCAGTTATCTACTTCCTCTTATAGGCTCTGTTTCCTAAAGTTTCCAGAGACAACCTAAATAGGTCCTCTAGCTGAAGACCATTCATTAACTACTTGGTCCATGGGGAAAGGCATATGCTTCACATTCCAGACAGAATCTTATCCATACACTGTAGTACTTTAATGTAAAGAAAAACCCTAAACCAATAGAAAGACATAAGAAGCAGACACATACAACAAATTAAATAGATCTCCAGAATCATGTTCAAGAAAACATCTGCCCTAGCTCCTTACTGAATACATTATGTCTACATCTAGTTCTTAGTGGTAGATTTAGAAATTCATAATAGACAAGGCTTCCAATAAATATGAGGAAGTCTAGGTGTCTGAAGAAATAATGAGAGAATTTTCTTTGTCATTATAGTATAGTTTTATGTCATATATATACATATATACATATATATATTTGAAAGGTTTATATAATGATATACCCCAAAGTAAAAATAAACAGAAGCAATGCAGATAAATTACTGAAACTAAGTAAAAATAATACATTAGCTAATTTGTTCTCATCATATAACATAATAAAGTAGTAAGATATTATTTTTGGAAGATGCTGAAGAAAGATTTGTGAGGACTTCTTATTTAGTTCATACAATGATGGCCAACCTGCTTAGAAATGAAATATGCTAATACATTGGAAAAGCTACTGGTGCACTGTGCTATATAATTCTAGTAACAGTATTCCCTTATGGTAAAAAATAAAATTTAATGCGTATAACAGTCAACAGAATAAACCCAATGAAAATGACTTCTCACTATCCTGTATATTATAGATGGTTTACATGAATTGGAAATCACATATTTGCAAGCTCACTGCCTCTTTTTGATTCTCTTAAAATACTATCTCTCTTTTAACAAACTACTTCTGCTACATATGGAACTGGAGCCATATGTCTGTTCATGTGTAGCTTTTGGGTACTGGTATGATTCCTGGGAGCTCTGCTTTGTTGGTATTGTTCTTATGGTAATGCAAGTCCCATCATCTCCTTCAATTCTTTCTCTAACTCCTCCAATGGAGATCCCATTTTCAGTTCAGTGGAGTGCTGGTAACATTTGCCTCTTTATTTGTCATGCTCTGACTGAACCTCTCAGCAGACAGCTATTATCAGGCTTCAGAAATACTGTCTAGTGTTGGTGACTGAATAGATATGTACTGGATCTCCAGGTGGGCAGGCTCTGAATAGCCATTGCTTCAGTCTCTATTCCATGTTTTGTCTCCATAGACCTTTCTATGAATATTTTCCCCCTTTAAAGAAGGTCTGATACACTTTGGCCATCCTTCTATTTGAGCTTTATGTGGTTTGTGAATTGTATCTTGGGTAATTCGATCTTTTGGGCTAATATCCACTTAACAGTGAGTGTATACCATGTGTTTTTTTGTGGTTGAGTTATCTAACTCAGTATAATATTTTGTAGTGAAATCCATTTGCCAGTGAATTGATGATGTCATTGTTTTTGATAGCTGAGTAGTACTGCATTATGTAGATATACCACATTGTCTGCACTCATTTTTCTGTTGAAGGGTATCAGGGTTCTTTCCAGCTTCTGGCTATTATAGATAAGTTTGCTATAAACATAATGGAGCATGTGTCTTTTTTATATGTTGGAGCATCATTTGGGTATATGCCTAGGGTTGGTATAGCTGGGTCCTCAGGTAGTGCAGTGTCCAACTTTCTGAGAAACCTGAAGACTGATTTCCAGAATAGTTGTACCACCTTGCGTTCCCACCAACAGTGGACGAGTATTCTTCTTTCTCCACATCCTCACCAGCATCTGTTGTCACACGAGTTTTTTATCTTAGTCATTCTTACTGGTGCGAGGTGGAATCTCAGGGTTGTTTTGATTTGCATTTCCCTGATGACTAAGGATGTTGAATATTTCATTAGGTGCTTCTTTGACATTCAATATTTCTCACATGAGAATTTGTTGTTTAGCTTTGTACCACATTTTTAATAGGGTTATTTGATTCTCTGGAGTCTAACTTCTTCGGTTCTTTGTATATATTGGATATTAGCCATCTATCAGATGTGAGATTGAGAAAGATCTTTTCCCAATCTGTTGGTTTCTGTTTTGTGCTGACGACAGTTCCATTTGCCTTACAGAAGCTTTGCAGTTTTAAGAGGTCCCATTTATCGATTTTTTTAATTGGATATTTATTATTTACATTTAAAATGTTATTCACTTTCCCAGTTTCCTGTCCATAAGTTCCCTATCCCATCCCCCTCCTTTTCCTCTATAAGGATGTTCCCCTCCCTAACCACACCTCCTTCCAGCTTCTTCAACCTGACATTCCTCTACATGGAATGGGGGTACAACCTTGGCAGGACCAAGGACTTCTCCTCCGATTGGTGCCCAAAAAGGCCAACCTCTACTACATATGCTGCTGGATCCATGGTTCTGTAGTCCATGTGTAGCCTTGTGTAGTGGTTTAGTTCATGGAATTCCTTGTTGGTTGGTATCATTGTTCTTGTGGAGATCCAAGATCCTTCATCTCCTTCAATCCTTTCTCTAACTCCTCCAATGAGGACACCATTCTCAGATCAATGGATTACTGCTAGCATTCACTTCTGTATTTCTCAGGCTCTGACTGGGCCTCTCAGGAGACAGCTGATATCAGGCTCTTGTCAGCATGTACTTCTTGGCTTCATCAATATTGTCTAGTTTTGGTGGTTCTCTCTCTCTCTCTCTCTCTCTCTCTCTCTCTCTCTCTCTCTCTCTCTTCACACACACACACACACACACACACACACACACACACACAAATACACACACAAGATATCCTTACAGAGGGCAGGCTTCAGCAACAGGCTTAGCTGGTTTATTCTTATTGGTAGTACACAGGACAAAGGATCTGGTCATGTATTGGCTAGCCTGCTCAAGGGGTTGTTCTGAGTTCAGTTTGTCACTTTTCTCATCCAGCCGTACACCTGGCCTTGGAGAATCCTTGGGAAACGGCTAAGTTGGCATGTCCCTTAGATGAGAGGAGGAACTGGGTCATCAGACAGGGTCAGGATGTCATCTTGTGGTCGTTCTTGGAATCTGACTCAAGAAGGGGTAGAGAAAGAGTTTTGGTTAATTTCCATTAAGCCTGTTTTGGTTAATTTCCATTAAGCCTGGTCACTCTGACCACCAAGACCCTACTCTGTAGTCTCAGAAATTCATTCTTACAGCTTAGTTTCTTGCATCTATGAAACTTACTTCTTCAAATGGGAAGTGAGTTAATTGACATTAAGAGATATTAAGGAATAGTGATTGTTGTTTCCAGTTATTTTTATTGTTAGGAGGGAATTATGTTTGTGTGGATTTCTTCTTTTGATTTTTTTGCAAGGAGATCATTTTCTTTCTTTTTCTAGGGTGTAATTTCCCTCCTTGTGTTGGAGTTTTCTTTCTATTGTCCTTTATAGGGCTGGATTTGTGGAAAGATAATGTGCAAAGTTGGTTTTGTCATTGAATATTTAGGTTTCTCCATCTATGTTAATTGAGAGTTTTGCTGGGTATAGTGGCTTGGGATTGCATTTGTGTTCTCTTAGTGTCTGTGTGATATCTGCCAAGGATCTCCTGGCTTTCACAGTCTCTGGTGAGAAGTCTGGTATAATTCTGTTAGGTCTGACTTTATATGTTACTTGACGTTTTCCCCTTACTGTTTTAATATTCTCTCTCTGTTTTGTGCACTTGGGGTTTTGAATACTATATGACGGGAGGAATTTCTTTTCTGGTCCAATCTATTTGGAGTTTATGTGCATCTATCTCTTTCTTTCAGTTAGGGAAGTTTTCTTCTATAATATTTTGAAGACATTTACTGGCTCTTCAAGTTGGGTGTCTTCACTCTCTTCTATACCTATTATAGGTATAGAAGGTTTGATCTTCTCATTGTGTCCTGGATTTCTTGGGTCTTTTGGGTTAGGAGAGATTTTTTTTTGTTTTTTTTTTGTTTGTTTGTTTGTTTTTCATTTTACATCTTTCACAGTTGTGTCAATGTTTTCTATGGTATCTCCTGCCCCTGAGATTTTCTCTTCAGCCTCTTTTATTCTCTTGTTGATACTTGCATCTCTGACTCCTGATCTCTTTCCTAGTTTTTCTATCTTCAGGGTTGTCTCCCTTTGTGATTTATTTATTGTTTCTACTTCCATTTTTGAATCCTGGATGGTTTGTTCAATTTATTCACCTGTTTGGTTGTCTTTTCCTGTAATGCTTTAAGGGATTTTTGTGTTTCCTCTTTAAGTGTTTCTACTTGTTTATTTGTGTTTTCCAGTATTTCTTTAAGGGAGTTATTTATGTCTTTCTTAAAGTCTTCTAGCATAATCATAAGATGTTATTTAAATCCAAATCTTGTTTTTCTAATGTGTTGGGATATCCAGTATTTGCTTTGATAAGAAAACTAGGCTCTGATGATGCCAAGTAGTCTTGGTTTCTGTTGCTTAGGTTCCTGTGCTTGCCTCTTGCCATCAGGTTGTCTCTGGTTTTAGATTGTCTTGCTGTTTCTGAGTAAAGGCTTGACCCTCCTGAACCCTGTGTGTCAGAACTCCTGTAGACCTGTTTTCTTTCAGTGGAATCTGGAAACAGAGAACTGCTCATGGGTTTGTTTGTTTGTTTTCAAGCCTCCTGGTGGGTTGCTTAGAGCAGAAGATTTGGTCTTACCTCTGCTCTCAAGTGTGTCAGAGCTCCAGGAGACTGACTTTCCTACCTGGGATCAGTCAGAAACTAGAAGGTTCCTGCTGCCAACTGTTCCTAGGTTCCTGTATCCAGAGGGCACTAGGCAGGTTCCTCTTTTGTCATGAATGTGAGCAGATATGGAGGTCCCCCCGCCCTGAGCTCTCAGGTTTGTCTGCACTTCTGAGAGAGTCCAGCTCTCTCCACCAGAGAATTAGG
The DNA here is from genome assembly GCF_011064425.1 of Rattus rattus. Classification (NCBI taxonomy): domain Eukaryota; kingdom Metazoa; phylum Chordata; class Mammalia; order Rodentia; family Muridae; genus Rattus; species Rattus rattus. The sequence goes on from NC_046163.1 coordinate 21,568,418, forward strand.
GTAAAGAGAGCTGTAAGTGCAGGCAGAAACCAGAAGTGTCCTGCCCCAGTCGTTTTATGCTTTTGTGTGTCCTGAGGCCACCAGGCGAATCACTTGGAGCAGAAGAGTTGGTCTTACGTCTGTTCTCAGGTGTCTCCAGATCCTGGGTTCTGGCTTTCAGCTCTCACTTCAGGCAGAAACCAGAAATGTTCTTCCCCTGACTGCTTCTAGTTTCTTGTGCCCAGAGGGCACAGAAGGCACTAGGTGGGTTCCTCTTGGGTCAGGAATGTGGGTAGAAGTAATTGTATCCTCTGAGCTCTCAGGATTGTCCTCACTTTTGTGAGTCCAGCTCTTTTCCCCATGGGATTAGACTTTCATTTTTGTACCCCTTTTATTTACCCAGTTAATTCACTGTCATCTACTAGTACATGAGTGTTTATAATTTTAAACCATGATATTTTGTTATTCACAAGAATTTGGTAAGTATAAGTGAAATTATTTTATAGTCTGATCATTAAAGTACTACCCAACATTTTCTTCTTTTGTATTATCCAACCACAACTCTGATTACACTGCCCCTTCAGCTAAATTGTTAATGCACTATTCAAAGGACCATTCTCCCATAACAAATGCTTTGTATAATGGTTAGTGTTTACTTCAAATACATAATTCATAAACAAGATTACATAATCATGTACATATCTCTTAAAATCCATTTTATGAAATATGATAAATTATGCTTATTTATAAGCCTCATTTATATGTTTGGATAACTAAAGGCTATTGCCTGAATTTTATATAATATAGAAAATCACAAAGTTTCTAATAGAATTATTAGTAAGAATAGAATTGCCTGACCTGAATTTTACTTTCTCTCCTTCCCATTTTATCCTTTATTGTACATGGTCATGGCAAATTGAATCTTGAAGTACAAAAAGACAATGTTAAGAAGACAAGTAAAATGCTTCAGTAGTTTACAGAACTGAAAATAGACACTTTAGGTTATTATTTCTTTTCTGCTTACTTGAGACCTAAGTAAACCTAGAAGGAGCAATACGTACTTTTGTAAGCCAGTGAATAGAACCTTCTATGTAACCTTCATGCATTTTCTGCCCTTCTTACTGACACCACAATCTGACACATTTACTGCTCTTGAAAGATTAACATTAATGTGAGAACTGAATAGGAAATGCCCCTTTTTCCTTCCTGAAAACAATACAATCATATTTTCTTTTGTAATCATTGACTTGGTAAGAAAGAATAAAGAAGAGTAAAAAGAGGACTGCTTCCTAATACAGAGATTGGAATTACTTACAGTCTCACTGGCAAACTCTTACCACATATATTTGCACCATTGAAAAAAAAAAGAACCTAAAAATTTTATTGTCTTAATTTAACACCAGAGGTCTACTCTTCTAAAAGGAGTGGAAAGCAGCATAAAGAAAACATAGTACACATTCATGTGTTTGATCTTGTTACCTAGAATTGTATCCATGCTACCAACCTTACTTTTTGAAGATTACTTCCAATTATTTCTTTGTAGAGCCATCTCAATAACTGAGTAAGGCGATTAATTTCTAGTTTTAGTTGGATATGATCTGCTCACTGCACCAATAGGTTCATAATGACATAGGAAGTGACACAATATCGAACTGCTTAGTAAATCAAGTGATTCCCTTTGGTAAGGCAAACAGGAAGGCTATATTTCTTTAAAAATCTAGTTGTTCTTTTGTCACACAACTGTGTACTAATGTGACCTTAGACAACAGTATCTTATGATTGTTGAACATTTTATTGAGTATATGTCTGTATTCTATGCAGTCCTGGTCTTTTTAAACCACGAATTATGTCTCTAGAATGTTTTGACTTTATTTTTCCACCAAAATTGTCTTGACTATTTTACACTCATTAAGTTTTATTGTTGTAACTTGTTATGTTGTATTCAGTTGGTAACCCTGAGAGTTTTGCTCCTTTCTAAAGGAAACTAGAGGAGGAGTGGGTCTGGAAATGAAGCAAATTGACAGAAGGCGAAGGAGGAGAAACTGTGGGCATGAATTATTGTATGAGAGGATAAAAGAGTTTGATTCTATTTTTCTAATACTTTCTAAACGATATCACCTCCATGCGGATACACATATTTCCAGTTATTCTACAATGTGTTTTTGGTAACAGGAGATAGATGGACATCTCATATTCACAACAATCAAATGTTAATGAACAGATTAAATAATCATACCATTAATATTTTATACTTTATTGGCCAAAACACCTTTATATACCACTTATTATACTAGTAATATTTCATAATGAATTATCTTTTGTAGTAACAACAGACATCACAGGGTATGATAGATTTATCTAACTAAAATTTTAATTTCATGTTCTTATGCTATTACAATTAAAAGAAAATTCTCACTCATTTTAGTTACATTAAATTTGTTTAGTAATTACTTGTCAGTAGAGGACATGAGAAAGTAACTCTAAGTCTAACAATACAAATTTTGTTCTTATATATTAATAAAAACTTGTCCTAAATAACTAACTTTAAACCTGACTTTACTGTTTTCCCAGTTTCAGTACAGAACTGTTTCTGATCTCAACGTTTTGTATCTATCTTGTTACTCCCTGCCAAAGGATACAGACATAAAGAATTTTTTCTAGATACTGCAATCGTATAACAAATATAACTTTATAGAAGATCTGGTGTACTTATCATTGCATGATCTTAGGGAAAACAATACAGGCAGTCAGCCTTTCTTCTTCACGGAGTCATTCAGTCCTCAAAGGTTCTTCAAAAGCTTTTCTGACTAATATTTAACTACCAAGAACTTCAGATTATTCCTTGTAGTTACATATGGGTAATATCCTTAATGAAAAATATCCATCAACTAAATAATGATTTTTGCAAATGCCCAAACATTAAAATGATTAACAGAATATTTTTATTTTATCTGCTTTATTTTCCTTTTAAATCTGCATTCTAATATAGAACCCTTTACATTAAGCTGTCCTATGGAGACACACAAATAGATTTTGCAGTGGAGAGAATCTTGGATTGTGAGAGAAAAAGCTGTTATCAGAAAAATCAAATATTAATAGAAATGATAACAATTTAGTTCAAATTTATAAAATAATATTTTATTTTAGTGAAGGGACTTACATTAATTGTTCAAAAATTTAGTTAACCCATTCTGTGTTACTCATAACTGAGTTTATTTTAATATTTTAAAGCATATATCACGTGATTATATTTTCACATTGAAATTCCATAAGAAAATCTGGTACCATAGATGTTGCTCCAAGCTTTCTCTCTCTTTCTCTCTCTCTCTCTCTCTCTCTCTCTCTCTTTCTCTCTCTCTCTCTCTCTAAACTCAACTCAATTAATAATTTCAAATGGATGTTATATGAGTGAATCAATATTCACTAAGGCAATTGTAGACTCGTTTTATATCGATCATTTACACTAGATTATGAGATACTATTCAGCAATTGCAAAGCACTTTTTCTTATTGATTTTAATAAGTTAATGTGTGACTTTTTCAGTATAAGACTAGAGTGAATCGTTAATATTCCAGCATATTATGAACCATCACTAGGATAACTACAGATAAATTTTTTGAAACTCAAATTGAACTTTAGATAATACTTATGTCTGTATAGATCATATTTCAGAAACAAGTTCAGTTCTTAGAAGGATTGTCAAAGGCTTAGTAACTCTAGGATTTCACACAACATAAAATAAGCATGTTGTTTTGATACTTTAATATACAATAATAGTTTCAGAACTAAAATAGAAATCAATTAGATGTACTTTTATCTATATTGTCATTAAATTAATAACATCATTTAATTAATAACGTGACATTTTATTAATGTAGAAGTCTCAATTTTTTTTAATTTTCTGTAGAGTGACTACTTTGTAATGACCAGTGATTCACTCCCTATTTATATAAATAAGCACACTGCTAATAATTAAACTAAAAATAAAAGAAATCTTCAGGGATTTTTAAAATGGTAACACAACAAATTAAAAATATATTAAAAGAAACTATAGATGAGAAACATCTGTGCTTACAGTAGCTAATTTCTAGTGAGTTTTAATTTTTCAATTGTTTGTAATACAAATTTACATTTAATTAACAATAATTTAGGCAGGTAGGGATGGTATTCACAAAGAGTGTAATTCTAGCTTTGTGCTATATGAGGAGCTAATCTTTAATTTTACTACACTCTATAAAATATTTATTTTAAATAAAATACAAATCAAGAACATATATTTTAATATTGTAGAATTATGTCGTTCTAATAAAATTGTTATTTTGCATACTGTATTGCTTTTCTTTTACTAAGAATAAACACCATGACCAAAAGCAATGTATAGAGGAGTTTACTTTGTTTTACAGTTTAAAAGAGAGATAAGATTTCCATAAGGTACAGAGGCATGGGTAACAGGTGACAGGCATGGAGACAAGAACAGAAGCTAAGGAGTCACTCTTTCAAACCCAGAAAGAGTGAAGCAGAAGTAGGAAAAGGCCTTTAACGTCAGAGCCAAAATACAGTGTTGTAGTTTCTCCTGCAAGGCTTTGCCACATAAACCTCCATAAACATTGCTTGAAACTGGAGACAACTGTTCAAATATGTAATCATGTGCTAGGTAGCTAAAAACAATTTCTAAAACTAGTCTTATTATTGAAGTAATATTTAAATGGGTTTTCAAGATGAAATATATAATATTCAGATTAATTTTTATAGAGATTTTCAATTGCTACAGTTCAGATCCTTCGGTGAATAATATATTGTGGTTACATTATGCTTTGTGTTTTATCTTGCCTACCTGAATTCATCAAGAAATAACTAAAAATTTGATGAAGCAAAAAGTGTTTTTGCTACATTTTGATATTGCAGCCTCTTCATACATAACTTGATGGACGAACATTTATAGATGTGTCAGAACACCATATTTGATAGAATTTTTTAACCTTTATCTCTATTCATTGTGAATTATTTTAAACATTAATGACTTCCTCACTTTGGGGTTTAGTATTTCTTGTTTATATAACTGTAGGGTGTATGTAAAGTTTTAATATCCTTTGTAAACCATAGAAAGCCTAAGTTTCTGATTTAGTCATTTGAGATTCTCCTTGTGCTCTTTAGTTTTGCTTCAGGTAATGGGTACAGCTAGACTGTTCTCTAAACTTCATTTGTATAAACTTATTGCTTACCAGCAGAAAAAGAGATATTATTCATTTTTAGTCATTTATCATATTTGTTTAGATTCTCCTCTATTGTCTATTCAAACCCTCTCATATTTCATCCCTTTCTATTTAAAAAAAACATAACTCTTTGTTGTTTTTCTATTCAGTCCTCAAAATAACCTACACGTGGTTGTACATCTGAGGTTATGCCAGGAACTAGAAAAAAACAACTAAAAATAGACATATTCAATAAAACATGAATGTGTCTCTTGACACTATAGACAGAGTACATTATTTAAAGTTGATAGGTGCTTACATAAATATAAATATACACACAGGACATTAAGAAAAAAGCTGGGCATATGTTTGTGTGACACTACACGTAATGAGTGTAGTTCAAGTTTGCCCAGAGCTGTGATATACAATTGTAAAAGGAAAAACAGCATGAAGGATTGCCTGGAGAATTTTCTGTGTTTTGTAATGAGTTGATTGTTTTCACTTTTATTCAACAGTTTGATTTAATGTCTGTTGAAGCTCAGCTCAGTCCTACATATAATGACAGGAATGTCTGAAGGGTCATATGATTGAGTTCTCTAGAAGAATCAATACTATTGACAAATCATGCAAGTCATTACTTTACAGGTAATGAGACCAACAGAACCTGAATTTTTCTTTATAAAATAAATTAGGATTACTCTAAGTTTAGCAAGTTTATAAAGTTAGGATTTGATACTATTTCTGACTTCCAAAGTCACAGTGAATTCAGCATTTTTCCATAAATACTTATAGATATAGTCTAAGAAGTTTCTTGTTGAGGAATACTTTGAATAAGGTAATCAAGTTAGAATAAGCATATATTGTCATACATTTATCATTTCTAGATGGGTAAATCAATAAAAAATATCCCTTTCTTGCTTCTTTAGCAAAATTATAATATTTATTTTAAAGTAATGGCTTATGAATATTAGCCCAAATAATTGTATTATTCCAACAAGTCAAACATAAATTATTATTGGTGCAGCACTATAAGTGCTTTGAATAATTTGATGATAGGGAATGGAAATGAAGACACACGAAAACAGAAGGGTTAATTTTTTCCTTTCTCTCATTTTCTATGAAAATGGCACATTTATGCTTACCTGTAACTCTATAGTTACTTCAAGCTTTTTCACTTAACAAATGTGTAAGAAAGAAAGCCCACTTGTTATCTCAAAAGTCAAGTACATATGCATCATTTTATATATGTGTATATGCAAATATATTTAGATATTTAATAGATATGTACAAGTATATACAGTTTGTTTATGATGAAAGATGATTTGTTAATTATTGTATATTTTGTGTGTAAAATCCCAGCATTTTAAACACAAACACAGATTTTTTTCTTTACTCATGACTGTTGAAAGTTAGAAAATATATGCATCTACATAAATTCGCAATGTCATAGGTACAATCACGTGATAAATCACGTGAAGATTTTTCTTAGTAAATTCAGTAGAACTCACACCTGCTATCTCAGTATTTTGGAGGCTGATGCAAAAAATATTGATTTCCAAGGCATTCTTCATAGCTAGAAAGATCTTGCCTTTAAAATATGAAACAACTTGTTAATTGAATGTGTATAGAATTAAACAGCTCTCCTTGCTACTCTGGACATTAGTGTTTTTATTTCTATGGGAAGAAGATATTCACTACAGAACTAGATATTCTCTGAGGTTGTTGCTGGATCAAATTATTCGGTGAGTTTTGTTGACTATGGTCCATATTTTAAATAACTATTCATTTAGTTAAATATTTCTTCACAATAGAGTGCTTATATATTTTTAAATATATTTGTGTTGTTTAATATATTTTACAAATGATTTTAAAATTAAAAATCTTTGTCTTAATCAGTGTTCTATTGCTATGAAGAGAAACCAGGACCACATTACCTGTTATGAGTGCATGCATTCAGTTGGAGCTTTCTTAAGTTTCAGAAGTTTAGTCCATTTTCAGCACGGTGGGAAGCATGGCAAGAAGAATGTGTACAGACAGGAAAACATGTTCCTGGAGAAAAACACTGAGAAACTGAGAATTCTACATCTGGATTCAACGGCTAAAGGGAGAGAAAAAGACTGGTATGGCTTCTATTTTTCCAAACCTACTTTAATAAGTGTATTAAATGCTTCAAACTCCCTTACAGCTGCCTGTCCAAAGATAGGAAAGAGAAATGGCTAATAGGACAAAGGAGACAAGGACATATGTAGAAGTTGCTCTTCGGGGTGATTCCAAGCTGCATTGTCAGCAATCCAGTCCACTTAAACCAGCAGCAGCAGCAGCAGCTCAATCTAGAAGAGAATGCAAGGCTCTGCCATTCATCAAGAGTCCACTAAAGAGGAAAGAAGTAGCCTGAACACTCCTAGTTCTGTGATGCATTTCTTCCTATGAAGTCATGACAAGCGATGATCAGTTGCAAGGGGTCCCAATGCAAATGTTTCATAAGTGAAGACTAACAAGGTGAAGACCAGTAAAGCTCAGCAAGGTGATCCCATGGCAGAGCATTATCTGTTGTCTGACAGATAACATTTATACTCTTTTCAAACATTATGTGTCCTGTCAGGTGTCAGCTCCAACAAAACTTCGCAAGCCCTTTCACCAGGCAACTTCCAGAGAAACACCATGTGTCTCTTCTCAGCCAAACATCCTCCCACTGTTTGCTTCAGCAAAACATTCTAAGACAGTTTGCAGAAAAACATCACAAGAGTCATTGTCCCAATAGTTTATACTTCATATCACCCTTTCTCTTTAAGAGTTCTTTTCTCTCTAACATTAACAATCTGTATACAATATAAATAATTTTAAGATTATTCTTATAATCAATAGCTTACAGTTTTAGGGAATATTTAACCTGTATCACTTTTCTGTGGCAGTGTCATGGCCACAGTGTCACATTCTATTTATATGTTGTACCCCTTTGGTTCTTTTTGGTCATGAACAATTTTCGAACCTATGAAACTTGAAAGTCTATAAACCAATTTTAGCCAAAATAGTCTGTACCTAGTGTATAAATAAGTAAGCATAAATAAATTTTAAAAAAAGCACAAGCACATGTATAAATGCATCACAGTTCATAGTAAAGGTCAAAGAACATAATTTCTCTTCTGCCATGTGGCTTCTGACTATCAGGTGATATAATTGCATGTTCCATTAGCACTGTACCATATCACCAATACAATCTTTTAGAAACCCTTTCATCATTGCTAAAAGTTCTTTGTATTTTGCACAGCTGGAGATACGTGTATAGCGAGGAGCATTTGATTCCCTTTAAAGCCTTTGTGTCAGTTCCCAGAACCCAGTCACAACTGTCTGTAGTTTCAGAACCATGGAAAGATCTGTAAAAAGTAGGCACATGTCTGGTACTCATATACACATAAAGACCTACAGTCCTAAACCTTTATATTTTAAAGATAAAAATATAAATATTTTACAATACTTCTGCTTTTTATTGCTGTTATTTTTGTTGTTTTTGTTGTTGTCATACCTGTTTTTTCTGCCATGGCAAAATGAAACAGTATCACAAGAAAGTATGTTGACAGCTCATTTTTTCCCACTACACTGGTTACCGCTATTGAAAATATGAGTAGAAATAAAGATGTATATATTAATTCTCTGAAAACTAGTTGATGAATCAAGAAATTCAAGGGAAAAGTACAAATAATCACACCAATGTACATGTTTACACATATAATTATTAATCTAGATATCGGTTCATACAACTGTCTCCATTATAAGCAAGTTCATTATAACGTAATTTTGCTTGTATTTAAGTTCTCATTTCAATAGTGCTTAAACACAAATTCTAGCTTCCACAACCCATCAAGTATTTTTCCATTTAATTATAATACAAAAGTCTAAAACACTGTGAGTACCACAAACATGAGCTTTTGTGAAAAGCAACTATATTAAGTAGAATAAATGTTTGTATGAAGGTTACTTGTCTTCTCAACACCTCAAGCCCCCAATTCTAAAGATATGCTTATGTCAGCATCATTTACCTACAGCTTCCATCAAAGTTGTTATTTAAAATTAAATTGAAATTATTTGGTTAAATTTTAAATTTCAAATATTTTTATATATAGGCTAAATGCATTTAAGCTTAATATTATGTCCATATATCATGCATGCATACCTCTACATCAATGATCATGCTGTGCTGTTTTGTGTTCCTTGACTGAGACATTTTGTCATGCATCTGTCAATAGGACAAAACAGCAACTAACAGATTGGGAAAAGAGCTTTATCAACCCTATATCCAATAGAGGGCTAATATTAAATGTATACAAAGAGCTCAAAAAGTAGACTCCAGAGAACCAAATAACCCTATAAAAAATGGGATACAGAGCTCAACAAAATTCTCAACTGAGGAATATTGAATGGCCAAGAAGCACCTAAAGAAATGTTTAACATCCTTAGTCATCAGGAAATGCAAATCAAAACAACACTGATATTCCACCTCACACCAATCAGAATGGTTAAGGTCAAAAACTCAGGTAACAGCAGATACTGAGGTGGGGATGTGGAGAAAAGAAACACTCCTCTATTTTTTCGTGGGCTTTAAGCTGGTACAACCACTCTGGAAATCAGTCTGGAGGTTGCTCAGGAAATCGGACATAGTACTGCCTGGGACACAGCTATACCACTCCTGTGTATATACTCAATAGATTCTCCAACATATAATAAGGACACAATCTCCTCTATATTCATAGCAGCCTTATTTATAATAGCAAGAAGCTGGAAAGAACCCAGATGTCCTTCAACAGAGAAATGGATATAGAAAATGTGGTACATCTACACAATGGAGTACTACTCAACTATCAAAAACAATGACTTCATGAAATTCATAGGCAAATGGATTGAACTTGAAAATATCATCCTGAGCGAAGTAACCCAGTCACAGAAAAACACACATGGTATGTACTCACTGATAAGTGAATATTAGCCCAAAAGCTTGAATTACCCAAAATACAATCCACAGATCACGTGAAGCTCAAGAAGGAAGACCAAAGTGTGGATACTTAAGTCCTTCTTAGATGGGGGAACGAAATTCTCCGGGGAGGAAATACAGAGACAAAGTGTGGAAGAAAGAGTGAAGGAAAGGCCATCCAGAAACTGACCCACCTGTGGAATCATCCTATATAAAGACACCAAACCCAGACACTATTTGTGATGCCAAGAAGTGCTTGCTTACAGGAGCCTGATAGAGCTGTTTTCTGAGAGGCTCTGTAAGAGTCTGACAAATACAGAGGTGGATTATCACAGCCAACCATTGGACTGAGCAAGGGGTCTCCAATGGAGGAATTAGAGAAAGGACTAAAGGAGTTGAAAGAGTTTGCAGCCCCACAGGAAGAACAACGATATCAACCAACTGGACACCCCTGAGCTCCCTAGCACTAAATCGCCAACTAAAGAGTAAACATACACCGGCCCCTGACTCCAGCCGCATATGTGGCAGAGGACAGCCTAGTTGGGCATCAATAGCTGGAGAGGCTATTGGTCTTGTTGAGGCTGATGGTCCAGTGTAGGTGAATACTAGTGCAGAGAGGTGGGTGGGGTGGGTCGGTGAGGGGAACCCTCATAGAAGCAGGGGAGGTGGGATGCTATAGGGGAGCTATGGATGGAAAACTGGGGAAAGGGTTAGCATTTTAAATGTAAATAAAATATCAAACAATAATATAATATTTTTGCTATCTCAGGATTTCTCTCTTCCAATACTGAATATCTGAACATTATTAAACATTTTATCACTCGCCACAATACTTTCTAAATTTAAAATACTTTCTAATTTTAAAATCAAATTACTATTATTGTATTCAATCATATAAGTCATCCATTCATTAAAAACATGCCAAGTTGGACAGTCTATCTAGTAGAATATGTAAAATGCCAATTGCATATTCAAGGATTTATGTATTCCAATGTTAATGTCAAATATTCATTTTATTGTATTCAAACCACAACATGAGTTCAAGATAGATTGAGATAGAATCAGGGAAATACAGAGTACTCTTTTAGTATAAGTTATTTCTAACAATACAAAAGTAATTATTTTTTAAAAATTCATGGGACTTTTTAAGTTATATCCCACCATCTGTAATAAGTACTTGCAGTGCAGCAAAATTACTTGGACTGTAAGGTGATATGGAGTTTAAACCAAACAATTTACTGCTTTTAATGCTGCTATTAAAACCAGTTTTAAATCAAAATGTTTATAATTCTTTTGAGTATCATTTCCCACTGATATATGAATAAATAAACTTGATCAAATAACATGTAACTTCCATTTAAACAAATGTTTTCAATAAAAGACACCTACCATGAGCCATGAGATAGAATGTTTATTAGGTTGGTTATGTTGCTACTTCTTGAATAAAATATTGCAGGTGATAGGACATTTTTGAGAATCAATTAAAATTACTGCTAAAAATACCATTAAAAGACAATTCATAAAATATGTATGTATGGTCTTTTCCAGATGGAAATATATTAATATTAATACAGTAATTGCTTACTGATTATTGATACATGTAAGATGTTATTGATAATGTAAAAGGAGGTTTATAATAATTTAATTGAATATCTTATTCTAATGGTCATAAAGTACAGGTCTTTTAAAGATTTGGTTTTAAAATTTTATCAATATTTGCTTGAATTATTTTTTAAATTCATGTAGCTAAATTGTACATAAGAAGACAATACCAATATTTCCAATCTTTCTACAATTAGTAACATGATCATTTTTCAAACCTTGTTAGTGTAAATGGATTTAAAGTTCTCTATAACTGAAAGTAGTTTCTCCAAGATGACTGCATGTTTTTATATTGGTTCTATTTTACAGTAAATTTATACCAGTGTCCACATTGTATTATACTCTTATAGATTTGCTACACTTAATTTTACTTAAATTATCGAATTATACTTTAAGAATAAAAACAATAATTTCTTGTGGTATGAATGAAAATGACCCCCATAGACTCATAGGGAATGGCATTATTGGAGATGTAGCTTTTTATCAGTAGGAAGTAGTGGGATTTGAGATTTCAGAAGCTCAAGTCTGTCCTAGTAACACACTCTTTCTGCTGCTCTCAGCTCTCAGCTACTTCTCTAGCACCATGTCTGTCTACGTGCACCATACTTCTGTCCATGCCATCATGGGCTAAACCTCTGAACCCTAAGCCAGACCCAATTAAATATTTTTCTTTATAAAAGTTTCTGTGGTGATAGTGCCTCTTCAGAGCAATAAAACCCCTAAGTAAAACAGAAATTGCTACCAGGGTCTGGGATATTCTTGCAATAGGCTGGGCCATTCTTTTGTTTGGAGGAATCTGAAACGCTTCTGGACTTTGGGTTAGAATAAGCAATTGAACACTTTAATCCCACGTTAAGGGGTCATAACTTAGGAGTAGTGGTGGTGAGAAGAAGAGCACAAGGGTAGAAAGCAAGAAATTTCTTCCTATACTTTCCCAAGTAATGGATATATATAATCTCGTGTATGTAAGCTTCTGTGTGATAATCCATCAAACATCAGTGAAGTGAACCTACTAATTTTACTCCTTTTTTCTTTAATGCTTTTTATTGGCTATTTTCTTTACTTACATTTCAAATGTCATCCCCTTTCCTGATTACCCCTCAGGAAACACCCCATCACATACATATGAAAGATCAATGTGGATATTCAAAAGTACTTATTTTTTTGAAACCTTGCAGAGGCCTTTGTTTTTTTCAGATTTTAATGAAATTATTATTGTGTGTATTTTAACAGTATTTAGAGTTAAGTTATTTATTAACTGTACTGTACAAGTACATGTTTTTTACAGATTTTCACATCTAAACTCTAAAATGCTTAAGTATGTGCTTTATAAATTATGTACTATTTCATCATAGTATCATTTACATTTTTATTAATATTTCATTTATTTACATCTCAAACGTTGTTCACCTTCCAGGTCTCTCCTCACAGAGTTCATCCCCTAACCTCCTTCCCGTTACCTTTAAGAGGGGTACACCAACCCATCCCGCTTCCCTGGAGGATCAAGTTTCTACAGCATTAGGTACATCCTGTACCACTGAAGCCAGAAAGGCAATCCTCTACTAAATCTGTGCTAGGGGCTCCAGACCAGCCTCTGGAATCCTGTTGGTTGCTGAATTAGTCTATGGGAGCTCTGAGAGGTCCAGGTTATTTGACACTGTTGGTCTTCCTATAAGGTTGCCATCCCATTTGGTTCCTTCAGTCTTTCCCCTAACTCTTCAATAGGGGTCCCTGACTTCAGTCTAATTGTTGGCTGTAAGTATGTGCAAATGTCTCAACCAGCTGCTGGTAGAGCCTCTCAGAGACAGTCAGGCTGGCTCAGTTCTACAAGCAAAACATAGTATCAGTAATAGTGTCAGGGTTTGGTACCTGCCCATGGGATGGATGCCAAATTACTTGGTCACTGTTCAGACACTCCCTCAGGGCTCTGTTCCATTTTTGTCCCTGCATTTCTTTAGAGGGGAATGATTTTTGGCTGAAAAATTTGAAGGTGGGTTGCCGATCCCTACACTGAGGACATTGTGTAACAGCTAGAAATGGCTTCTTTATCTATCCATTGTTGGGCATTTCAGCTAAGGTCACCCCTACTGAGTCCTGGAAAGCTCGTACATCCAAGGTAACTGGGGATTTCTAGAGGTTCCATGTCCCACACCCAACCTACACTACTGCAAATTTCCATTTGTTCTCCTGATATTCTGGGCTTCAATCCTCACTATGACTCTCCCCATACCTGATCCTACTACCATATGTGTATATATATATATATATATATATATATATATGTATATGTATGTATACATATGTATGTATACATATGTATGTATATATGTATATGTATACATATGTATGTATATGTAAACCATATATATGTATATCCTACTACCATATATATGATATATATATCCAATATTGTTACTTTGAATTTGAAAGGGTGTAGTTTATGTGTGAATGTATTCTAATATATCATGAACATAAAACTTTCATACATTCATACACATTTACAATGCATTTTTATTAATTCCCTATCATCCTGTCTTATTCTTTCTTCTCCCTCACCAAAAATAGTCTTTCCTTCCAACCAGTCCCTTCTTTACTTTTGCCAAATTTTTTGGATCTGCGCACAACTACATTTAATTAGCTTTGGCTTCACAAATGTACATCAAGGCTTTTTATTTTGAAACACTCGTGGATATTTCCAATTTCTTGCTATTATATTCTTACATTTTTTAATATTTTGTTTAATATTACATTCATATTATTGTTTTTAAAATAATGAACTTTCATAATGAGCATGCTTCTTAATTATATTAGTGTAATTAGAAACAGTATTACTAGTACTATAGTATAATTTTAAACTTGTTTAATAATAAAAAATAGTTAAGGAACTTGACTAGAGAAAAATTTAACAATAGGTATTAGGAAAATGTATGCTCTAGACATTTCTTTGGGAAGAAAACACATCTTTAAGAAAACATACAAATCAAATTTTATTTGAGACAATTTAGTTTTAATTATTTGAATGACTACATTGGCAAAAGTATGATTAAAAGAGGTCCAAGGTGTCAAATATATCAAATATGAAAGGTCACGTGTAAGCATTCAAGAAAAGTAAATAAATTTTAATATCACTAACTACAATGGTGTTAATTATCGTCTAAAAAATGTCTCTATTCTGAGGTTTTTGTTTTTCTTATTCACTTTACTTTCTAATTATATACCCCTCCCGGATACCACCTCCCACAATCCTTCCCTCCATTCCCCCTCCCCTTCTCCTCTTACTGGTTAACCCCGCCACCGTCACTAGTATCTCCCCACCCTGGCACATCAAGTCTGCAAGGCTGGGTGTATCCTCTCCCACTGAGACCAGACAACGTAGCCCAGCTGGATGAACATACCCCACAGACAGGCAACAGCTTTTATGATAGCACCTGCTCCAGCTCTTTGGGCCCTATATGAAGCCCACACATCTGCTACATATGTGGGAGGAGGCCTAGGTCCAGCCCGGTGTGCTCTTTGGTTGGAGGTTTGATCTCTGACAGATCTCAGGGTTCAGGTTAGTTGATTCTGCTGATCTTGTGGAGGTTCTATCTCCTTTAATATCCTCATTCCTTCCTTCTGTTCTAACATAAGAGTCCCTAAGCTCTATCCATTGTTTGGCTGTGGGTCTCTGCATTTGTCTGAGTCAGCTGCTGGCTGGTGCTTCCCAGAGGGCAGCCATGCTAGACTCCTGTCGGCAAGCACAACAGAATATCATTTTAGTGTCAGGGTTTGGTACTTGTCCATGAGATTGTCTCCAGTTGGGATGGTTATTTGTTTGGCCATCCCCTCAATTTCTGCTCCATCCCCTGTTCCTGCATTTCTTGAATAAATTTCGGGTCAAAATTTTTGGTTGTGGGTAGGTCTTTGTATTTCTCCACTAGGTTCCTGCCTAGAAAGATATAAATACAACGTGAAATATACCATAACAAAAGTACTGTGCAAAATTATCATTGCTATGAGCATTTAGAAAGAATGCATTTAAAGTGTTAAGGGCTTATATAATTTGACTATGATTAAATAACAGGATAATAAAAGTCTAATAATAACCATGTAGTCCAACATTCCCATACAATGGAAAATATACTTATTATTATACTGGTTCTCTATAAATAATAGTGAGTGCATCTGTGCAACACTTTAATAATTTTCTGAAGAAAAATTATAAATATGAAAAAAATACCCTATTGCTTTACTAAATATTAAAATATAACTTGTCTTTTAAATATTACAATATGACAGAAAAATATGACAGCCTCTAGATACATGGGCTTAAACATGGCCTAAAATGTAAGGCAACTGTGGATATCTTAAAGATGAAACACAGGTCAAGAGATAAACAAGCATTCGAATGTATTAGGAATGATAATTTTCAAGTACAGAACAATGGCAATAGAAGGAAAGATATGTGAATTTTCATGTTAGTTTTCCACAACAGACTCTACCTACCTACTAGAAATCGAGAATTAGTTTCTGAAAGATGTTCCATCCTAACCCTGAAAATTAATCATATGGCATGACATGGGAATATGAGATATCTTTTGAAAGCATCTATGTGATAGTTCTGAAATGGAAGGATGCCCATTGGCAGATGTGAGATATGAGGCAGGAGATCAGATACAGAAGATATTTAATAGTGGGATGACACTCAAGATAATGTGGCTATAATGTAAAGTGGCACAAAGAGGCACATTTAGGATGGGTAGCATAAAATATGATTATGCGTTTACCAAAAATTTATTGATCTTGCTAATTTGCTCACAGATTATAGTTGCAGAACGGTGAACACTCCTACACAGTCACAGGTTACCATACAAAGTATTATAATAATTGGACCTATAACACTTTGAATACCTTTGTTATTTAAAACAAATTTTACTTAGAAAGTATTCTTATTTATGTAAATGATACATATTGATGCAAAGAAATGATGGTCCGACTCTCTCTGGTTTGCCTTACTTTTGAATTTTGATTCTGTTCTGCTGTCAGTATTAGCAAAGCAAAATTGATATATTATTATTGCAATTCAAATTTTATAAAGAACTTTTTCCTTTCTTTTCTTTTCTATCTGATCGCCCCCGACCAAGGTCTCATTATGAATACTGTACAGAGTTCATTCTACTTTGCATTCAGAAACCTCTGCTGTCTTGTATTTACCTGGCTTTACTCTTACAATCCTGGATATTTTAAAATGTTATAGCTACATTAAAATTATGAGCAATTGACATTTGCGGTTCTTATGATTATATGGTTTTGGTAAGAAGGAAAGTCACCAGACCTTATTCATATCATTTCAAGTAGCGTGATGACCAGATTTTCTTTTCTCTGTTAGTAATCTTGACCATTTTAATGTGGCAGCCTATGGCAATTTTCTCTCATAAGGTTTTTACTGCTTCTCTCCGCTTTCATATTATGCTGCATAGAAGTAAGTATCTTGATTTCTCTTACTCAAAGGTCTATTATACTCAATGTTATTGTACTGTCTGCTTTAAAATAGGTACAAAAGTGGATTTTTGCATTCTTCCTCCAAAAAAGTGACAAAGACTAGAAATGACAGACAATGTTGATCAATTCACCATGCATAGGGGTAACAGAACATCAAACAGTAGGGATAAAGGCACGCTTTATTATCTGTCAAAAGCACCTATCTCTGTTTTTTCATGCCTTTATTCAAATGATGAATAATAATCCACATCATGGATTTATCAAATTGTCACCATTTGCCTATCAAAGTGAAAAATTTTTTGTTCTTCATTTGCACAGAAACCCATGGGCAGGTAATGTGAACCAAAAAATTTGCTTAAGTAAACACCTTAGCAAGCAGTTTTTGAATCGTAAGACATACTTATGATCAGTTTTCTTTAAAATGTGTTAAAATCTCTTCAAAATGTCATTCTCATTCTGTGCTTCTGCCAGAAAAATGGAAGTTCAGTAGACCTCTGCCATGACCAATAATAGGAGCTGTCAGTTTTAGGTTAGTATTCCCCATTAGTATGAGGGGGGCATCTTATCACTGTTTTAATTTGAAATAGCCTAATGATAAATTATGTTGAATACTCTATTATGTTCTTTTTGTTAACTATTGTGTTTAATTACATTTATTATCAACTTGACAGGCCCTATAATCAACTTGGACACAAATTCGGAGTATGTCTGTGAGGGCTTTTCCTAGATACGAACAGTTTAAGGTAAGTAGTACCACACTAAATGTAGATGTCACTGTTCTGTGGGCTGGGACCTCAGAGTGCATGCATAAAAGCTTAGCTCAAGCTACTCAGCACAGATAATTGTACCTGTGTCTCCTAGATCTGGATGCATTGTTCTGAAGAGCGGAACTCTTGTTTTCAAACTTCTATATCATGACTGAGACCATTAAAGCATTAGCCAAAACAAACCAGTTTTTTTTTTATTTGTCCTTTTCAGATATTTTGTTACAACAAGGAGATTTAAACAAAGCAATTGAACAAGCTGACTGTTGCTGACTTTTGGGATTGCCTGTTAAGAGAGTTTCTCTTTCCTTATGGAACTTGGAACCTTCATTTGTGTTTGCCTTCTAGGGTTTTTGTTTCTGTTTGTTTTTCTTGTTTTTTTCTTTTATTGCTGTTTTCAAATTTGTTGTTTAAAATTACATTTACCATTACATAGCTTGGCAATTCTTATTGATAATGATATATTTCACAGTGAAAAAGTTTTCATATTATTTTCTTAATTTGTGAACTATTTGGCTGTTTGGCCTTATATGTACCTTTTAATGATGTTCATTTTGTTATCATTGCTCTTTTGGTTTTGGTGTGTAACAAATTATTTTCATTCCTAGTCCCAGAAATGTTTTCTAGGAATTGCATGCTCCATCACTCTTAGGACAACATTAAAAATGCAGAGCAAAAATACTCACTGAATGACAATGTTGAAGGAGAAAGTGGGAAGGAAAGAAATGAGGAGATCTTGAATTTTTCATTTCTGCCATTTCAAAAGACCTCTTTTCTTATGTTTCTACCTAGTGTTCTGATCCTTTCATGTTAATATGTGAATTGTTATTGTTCTACCTGTATTTCTTGCAAAGTATATTCAGTCCTCATTGAAGGACTGTTATACATACTGGTTTTAATAAAATTCGTAAACTATCTGAAATATCTGAGTTTCCATAATAGTAATGAATATTCTATTATTTACTAATGTTAATGGGCATATCAGTTTTATTGTGGCACTTGCAACTTTTCTTATTTATTTGTTTATTTATTTATTTATTACTATTTTCATTTTGTTATAAAATTATATAATGACACTGGAATTTTTCTCACTGACCATCAATAATCCTGCTGCTAAGAAACTACACTGTTTTATCTTGGTACCGCTCCAAAATCTTTGCCTATTCTGTGTGTTATGCATTCATCTATCCTCTTTGCTACATAGACTCACAATCAGAGGACTCAGTAAACACCACTCACAAACACATACGCATGAACTGTAGCAACCGGAAATTTAGGTTTCCTTGTAGTTTTATAGCTAGATGTTTATTTGAAGTGAAATACAGGAAACCTTTCTTAACATTCTAAATGAAATTTTACAAATAGTTGTGTATATTAAGCCAAGCACTATAAGGATATAAAATATAAATCCTAACGAGGTTTTAATTATCCTACATATAGTAAACTTATTTGCCTACAGAAAGAATGTTATGATTTTCTTTCCAACTTATGCTCTTTTGCCTCTCTGAAAAAAGAAGATAATGGTCTCATTATGTATATATTATTTTGTGTGGGGGAGTTACTTGCACTATTGAAAGAATCATTATTTGGTTGTTATGGTATTTATCAATTGGTGACCTGGCCTTTTTTTTTTTCATTTCTGTTTTTAATTTCACTAAATTACAAATACTAATTTTTATTTTACAGAAAGTATCCGTTATGATTTGTGATCACAGTATTGTTTTTATCTGTTCTCTGTTAATGGTCATTGGAGGATATCCAGGCTCTACAAAATAGGAAGTTTTCTCCAGTTGAATTAGGGTTATATTTTGATGCTTGCATTTGTTTTTAATAAAATCTCTTTTAATTCATGTTGGGGAATACCTTGGTTTAGAATAATTTGAACATAGGATTTTTTGAAGCTAGTAAGTTTTTTTTCTATCTTCTTTTCAGAAAAAAATTTACTATTTCTTTCTCACTTTCTCTCTGAAGTCATTCATCAGTATCTTTTTTTCATTTCATTAACCTAAAAGTAAAGAGTACAAGAAGAAGAAATATTTCGGATGTTTATAATTGTCATTACATGCTTCAAAAATGGCGTCCTATGAGGAGATTTCTGAGTGCTTGTGACAAACAAAGCAAAACACCAGGACAAGGGTCATGTGACCTCGGTTTCTTCAAAGGCACAGAATTGTTCTTAGGTTATGCTCTTATGATCCTCTTGTGTGTAGTAGAGTGAGTTTCCTTTTGGTTATTCATTTCAACTGGTGATTCTATTACTATTTGTGTAAATGTCTTTACAAAGTTCTTGGCACCTGCAGTTTTTCTGCTACATGTGGTCTGTTCTTGGATTATACACTTTACTAATATGTATAAGTTCTCTGAAGATCTCAGTGAGGTTGGCTATTGCATGAAACATTAGCTCTCCTCATTTTTAGGCTCCATTCTCCCAGTTCCCATTGTCTCTAGCATGGTAAGGATGATAACCTTAAGAGCAGTATAATCATATGAGCATGACAACTGCAATTCCACTTTAGAAGCCTGATTACATATGAATCAATGACCTCAACACAAGATCAATTTCAGCCAGGGCAATTTGTGGACAGCATCATATTGCAGATTTAAATAAAATTTTCTCAGGATGTGAATGATAATTTCATGTAATTTTAGCTTTGTGCATAAAATTTTGTTTGATTATAACCTTAAATTTGAGATCAGGTGTTTGAAATGGACATTTTTTTTTATAGTACTGCTGTAGTTTACCTATTCTGTATGGAAGTAATAGCTTGAATGTGTATCACACAAAATTTATTCTTCTTTAAACAATAATAGTATTTCAAAACCAAATTTCTGTTAATGAGCTTAATGATTAGGTATTTTCCTTGTTTCATTTGTTTCTGGATCTACAAATATTTCTGAGTAAATTATTTTTACTTATTGTTAGATAAAGATAAGATTCATTTTTTACAAATGGAAATGTTTTAATTAGCATTTGTTAACATTTATTTCTGCCCCATTTTATTTATTACCTGACTACATTACATTGAAGGTGAACCTAGAACTGTCTGATAGCTTTAAGTAAGTTCAAAGACCATCCCCCACACACACACAGGTACACACACACACACAGGTACACATACACACACAAGTACACACACAGGTATACACACACAACTACACACATACACAGGTACACATACACACAGCTACACACACACAGCTACACACACACACACACACACGTGTCCAAACACCCAACCCCCCCCACACAGGTACACACACACATTTCACTCTCATATACCATATATATTTGACTCTTCTTGATAATTTTTCTTTGCTGATAGTAAATGACAATTTTGTCACTATTCTAAATGTGAAATGTAATTTTCCCTCTAATTTGTAAGAATATGTGTTTTCAGACAATTAGTTCTGATGTGTCTAGGATCTTATTAGTGATTACTCTATGATTTGTCTTTACTTTAAAACCCTCACCAAGCGTATTGTTAAGTAGTTGACATTGCTTTTCATTTGAATGAACCTATTCATCTATCTTATTTTACCTTCTCTCTCTACTTATATTGCAAAGATGATAAATATCCTACTGCATTGATGGAAGGTGTGATTAGAGTTCTTTCTATTCTATTGGAGAATACTTTCTACTGATCTGCATTTAAATTTCTATGTTTGGAGAATTCTGCAGTTTTTTTTTTTATTAGTATGATTTTTACTCTTTTATTGTTTATGTATGTGTATATCTCCTGAGGTTTTAATATTAATCTCTGACTAGTTTTTCTTAATGCCTTAATCTCCTATTTTCACAGTTCTAATTTTCTGTTTTTCATGGTTTCTTACCAACTTTGAGAGTCCCTGGGATTTCTACTGTAAATAATTTCTTTAAATATTCCTTCTAAAGACATAAGCTATTTTTGCATGCTTTTTTTCCCTTGCACTTGGAGGTTATGACCTGTCATAGTTAGGTTGCTATTGTTCTAGTAAAGACCAGAGAAAAAAAGAAACTAGAAGATGAAATGTGTTCTTTCATTTTACAGTCCTCATGTTTTGCCCTAATACACTACAGGAAGTACTGGAGGCAGGGACTGATTTAGAGGACATAAAGACATGCAGGTGTTTGACTGCTCCTCAGTTTTGTTGTCTGCTTCTCTGGCCATTCTGGAGCCCCTACACATGAGTAGGACACCATTAACTGCTAACTGCAGGTTACTTTCATTAAGACATGTTTTTGTTCTCAATTAAAATTCACTCTTCCCACATATGTTTAGGTTTGTTTCATGTTAACAAAAAATAACCAGGATACTCTACATTCATTTATTCTAGTCTTAATGTACATATAGGATATATTTAGTCTTTATCTTATATATTTAGTATGTATGTATTGTATATGTACAATTATAGCAACTCTCAATCATTATATATTACATATTCCTTGACTCCAAATGAACAGTTTTTGTGAGGATTTATAATCGAGACAAGAAGGTTGCTAGTTTGTATTGTAGGTATATAAATATCGTCAATTTAACACAAACTGTCAACCTGTTCTCTGCAACAAAAAGAAAAGTAAATAAACTTGCAATTTTTCCCAGTGAGGTGCATTGGGTGTTACACAGTTCTACCCCAGAATATTTCTCAATTGAGAGTTCCTCTTCCCAAATGACTCACAGGTGTATCAGTTTGACACAAAACCAAACAACATGTAATTCCATAGCATTTGTAAACATAGTCTAATTGGAAAGAAATTATATAAGCTACTTTTCACTTTATTATTACCCAATATGTGATCTTTTCCAAGGGAGTTCTGCTGCCATCAGGACGCAATACATATTAAGAATTATGAGCATGTTTGGTTTTTGTCTCTTGTAGGGCTGTTTTTTTTTTTTTTTCCTGATGGGAAAATATAAGGAGTAGATTAAGAGGACTAGGAAATTTAAAAGAAAGCATAATCTATTTTTCACATCTAAAAGAAAAAAATAAAACTACAACTGCATAAAAGAATTATTAATAGTTCTGTTCTTTTAACAACTTAGAATCATGCTGTAACATACAGAGACAGTTCTTTAAGACATACATGCAATTATAGGATGTGTTTCAGTGATGGCTTATGAGTTAGATTAGACCTAAATGTTTGAGGATTAGTGTGCCATTTAATGAAAATATTTATGCTGTGTTTTCACAAACCCCCAGGCTTGCTCAATTCTCTCCTGAAGTCTCCCACAAGTATCTCTCAGCACAGCCTGGTATTTGGATGTGTGTTTCTCTCTGCGTCTACATTCATTGACTGCTCGGTGACCCTGCCAGGAGACAATTATGCTATGCTCTAGTATCCAACATAACAGAAAGTCTATCATTGATATTGTCAAGTACTATCTCTCTTACATGGGCTGTGTCTTATGTTGGGCTCATTGATGGTTGTCCATTCCCTGAAACTCTGCTCCATCCATATCCCTGCTTGTTTTGTAGGCAGGACAAATTATGGGTTGACTTTTGTTTGTTTGTTTGTTTGGGTTGATGTCCCATTCCTCCCTGGAAGTCCTGCTTGCCTACAGGGGTTGGCCACTTCATTTTTCATATCCCCAGTTTATCAGAATCTCAGCAAGTGTCACCCACATTGACACCCCAGGACCTTTTCTATCCCACATCTCCAGGTATTCCCAGAGATAACCCCTCATGTAGACTGCAGTTCTTACTCTCAGACTTTTCCTGCACTACCTGTCCCTACACCTGTCCCCATCCATTATCCCTTCTCCCACCTAGTTCCCTCCCTACATATATCTCCAGTGAATATTTAGTTTCTACTTTTTAGTGAAAAAAGCATCCTCCCTTGGAAACTGGTTATTACATAGTTTTCTTTGATCTGGGAATGACAGCATGGTTATCATGTACTTTATGGCTAATGCTTAATTAGAAGTGAATACATATTATGATTGTCCTTATGGGTTGGTTATCATACTGGAGATGATTTTTTTCTAGTTCCAACCATATGCCTGTAAACTTCATGATGTCTTTGTTTTTAAGAGCTGAATAATATTCCATCATGTAGAAATTCCATACTTTATCTAATCAAAGATGTACAACTGAGGTACATCTAAGTTGTCTCCAGGTTTTTGGTTGCTACTCATATAGCTGAGAAAATACCCTGTGGTATAGTGTGGAATCTTTTGTTTATATAACAAGAGTTTTATAGCTGGGTCTTGGGGTAGAAAATTTTTCTGAGAAACTAGTAAAGTGGTTGTACCAGTTTTCACTTACACCAGTAGTGGAGGGTATTCCCCCTGCTCCTCATCCTCACTAGCATGTGTTGTCATTTGAAGTTTTGATGTATGTAATTCTGACAGGTGTGACAGGTACATAATGGAAACTTAAGAGTTGTTTTGATTTCTTGTTGAATATATCTTTAAGTGATTCTTGACCTTTAGAGATTCCTCTGCTGGGAATTTGGTATTTAGGTCTGTATCCCACTTTTAATTGGGTTATTGATTTGTTGATGTTTAATTTCTTCATTTCTTTATATATTTTGGATATCAGTCTCTTGTTGAAGGTAGGATTGGTGAAGAACTTTTCCCATTGTGTATGCTCTCACTTTGTCCTATTGATGGTGATTTTCTGTTAAAAAGCTAATCAGTTTCACGAGGTCTCATTTATTAATTGCTGACATCACTGCCTGAATTTTTGATGCTTTGCTCAGGAATTTGTGTGCTGAGACAATATTGTGTTAGCTGTTTCCTGTCAACTTATTCTTTAAAAGAATAACAAAAGCATACAGTGGAGAATGGACAGGCTCTATAAAACAAATGATGCTGGAAACAGAAAATCCAGATGTAGGATGATGAATATAGGCTCCTTAACCCCACATAACAATCAACCAAAACCAGGCCAAAGTCACAAATACATTTTAAGCTAAAGTTGTTACAGTACAATATATGAAAAGACATAATGCAAAATACTTCAACTACAATATATAAAGATAAAACCATAAAATATCTGAATGCCAGAGAACAAAATAATGTATTCAATAAATGGATAAGTTAAACATTCACTTAGCAAAGGATGAAAAATAAATGACTAGCAAATATAAGGAAAAAAAGCTTCAAAATGTTGGTCATCAGTAAAATGAAAATCTCAGTTATACCCACATATTAGGGAAGCTAGTAAAATTACTGATATTGGTATAAGGAGACTTGAGCACTTATACACTACAATGAAAAATGAAAGTCAGCATTGTTTCTATAGGAATCAGTATGAAGACTCCTCTAACACTACAAATAGAATTCCTGTGTGATCCAGTTGCCTTATTCTTGGGTAAGCTGAGGCAATCCACTGAGGATACTTGCATATACTGTATATGTACAGGTTTATACACATGCATACACACACACACACACACACACACACACACACACACACACACTGGTGTTTTATTAGTAAATAAAAGAAATGGATTTATGGACTTTCCTTTTCATAAGAAAGGAGATCATCAGATTAAATAAAATAAGTTGTATCATATTTCACATGGTCTTCCACAGAGACATCTAGGTTTAGTACCGAATCTGAAAACAGAGATTGTGTGAAGTTGGAGAAAGGTAAATTATAGAATTGTGATTCACAACAAATTCTTTAAGTCTTTATAACAGTAGTCCAAATGTTCTTTGATTTCATTCTTTCTCAGATATAGAATTGCAAAGCATTTCCTAACACCTTCATATTTGTAAAGATTTCCATTTATAGTTACTACCATGTAAACATGTTTCATTAGTTGCCACAAAGTAAAAGAACATCTGTTGAAAATTTAGAAATTTTAATATTTCTTTACCAAGATAGTGTTTAGAATACAGATGTGGTCTGGGATTCATTTAGTTTCCTTGAGGGATATTTTCCATTATTCAGGACCTTGTGTAGAACTTTTAGTATTTGGAAAGAAACAGAACCTCATTTATTTTCTTCCAACCAGTGCTTCTAATTTTTCTGAAAAGCAGACACCAGTTGTTAATTTCCCTAGAATTAAACAAACACAGGTGCTAAAATCAGTTTCCTCCTATTTTCTCTACCTATTTGTGCTACAGAAAGGCATTGAGTTTCTGGAAAAAAAACACATTTTTCCAATTCATATCATCTAAAGAAGTGCCAGGCAAAATGAGCTGCCAGGACATGAGCCATTGCAGACATCCGTATGTATAGTGTAAGCAGGTGTTCCATTTGCACTTTGCCAGAAGCAAACTGTCTTTTCAGGTTTTCAGAGAAACCTTCATACAAAAGAGGAAACAGTAACAACTACTCCTAGTAGAAGTTGATCAATAGGAGAGCAATGCAGAGTTTTTAAATAAAGGATTGAGACAGACACAATATATTTAAACACCCTAAATATACCTATGCAGTTAGGATCCCAGTTAATTAATAACCTCAGGAGTACTGCATATAAACCAGCAGAGCAAAGCCAAAAAATCAGGACCAGAACTGGTAAAGTGTCCTTTACATAAAACACAGATCATTTTCATGGTCATGTAAATAGAGAGTTATATATACTTCATAAATGGAAAACAGAGGCTTATCTTTTGGTGGTTATGCAACCTATTTGAAGTCACAAAGTAAGCATTATAATAAAATCTAAACCCATAGCAGCGTGGTTATGAAGCTTCATTTCAAGAACTAGTAACTTGCTTTCTCTCAGCCCTCCTATGATGTTCTTCAAGGCTGCATTCCATGTAACTAGAATGAGACATGTGGGTTTTATTTTGAGAACATGATGATGCCTTGAAAAAAAAACATTATTGTTTCTCTTCTTGTCCATAGATTACAGGCACACTATTAAGGATCTACTTGAGTCAGACCATCAAATCAAATGAAAATCTGAGTGTAAGTCTATTGTTTTTATTCACTTTATTAGGGAAGAATTGGAAGGCAATCATTTATCTATAAATTATAGTCCCAACATATGCTACGTTGCAATCAGATGCTAAGGGGAAGATGCTGGAAAAATGAAGATGAAGGGAAAGGGGAAGTCAGAGAGACTTGAAGTTAAGGGTTTCAGCTGGCATAGAGGTCTATGAGCACAATACGAATGTACCATAAGGAAAAAAGACAGCAGACATAGGTGAAAGAGTTAAATGCCCAGTGCCACCGATGCCTTATTTCTTTGGATTTGGGGGTTGTTGAGATTCCACAGACCACAGAATATCAGAATGTTATAGTCTAGTGTAATTGAGTTTTTGTTTTGTTTTATTTTGTTCTTTGTTTGCTTTGCTTTGCTTTTGTTTGTTTTGTTTTGTGTTAGTTTTAATTATCTTTAATGCTTTTTTTTTATAACACAGTATAGTCATTACCCGCCTCCTCGTCTGCCCTCTGAAAGTTCTTCATCCCATTCTTCCAAGAGGATGTCCCCACCCCATCCACCCTTCCAGGCATCCCTACTCAACAAGATAAAACCCATATTTGGTACTATTATAAGGGCCAAGAAAATTTGCCTTAACAAATCATTGGCCCTAAGATTAGAATCTTCTACTGGTATAGTTACTACTACTACTACTACTACTACTACTACTACTACTACTACTACTGCTGCTGCTGCTGCTGCTGCTGCTGCTGCTGCTGCTGCTGCTGCTGCTGCTGCTGCTGCTGCTGCTACTACTACTACTACTGCTACTACTACAACTTCTACTTCTGCTACTATGACCCTCATCATCAACAACATCATCATCATCGTGCCATATTAACATATTATAAAACTGAATCCTAGTGGCTCATTTCTGTAACAATCAATTACTTTATCCCTCAGCCTTCTTTAGGGAGCTTATAGATGGCAATGAGCAGAGAGACGCAGAACTGGTCAAGACGCAGAATAAAAGAGATTATGGAATGTTCATATCACAATGAGGCATCTATAATATGACCCTTCCCAAATGCTCAGAGATCGCTATGTATTCACAACATTAAATTTATAAAAGCTAAAGCAAGTGGATGACTACCATATAAATCCTGCCAATCCATGAGATAGGAGATATTCCACCTACCGAGAACTTCTTGATTTCCTTCCTCAGAGAATCAAAGATCTTTCACTTGCTTGGTTAGAGTGACACCAAGGTATTTTATATTATTTGTGACTATTGTGAAGGGTGTCATTTCCTTAATTTCTTTCTCAGTCTGTTTATCCTTTGAGTAGAGGAAGGCAACTGATTTATTTGAGTTAATTTTATATCCAAACCCTTTGCTAAATTTGTTTTTCAGGTTTAAGAGTTCTTTGGTGGAATTTTTAGGGTCATATAATTATACTATCATATCACCTGCAAATAGTGATATTTGATTTCTTCCTTTCCAATTTATATTGCTTTGACCTCTTTTTGTTGTCTAATTGCTCTGGCTAGGGTTCAAGTACTACATTGAATAGGTAGCAAGAGATTGGGGATCCTTGTCTAGTTTCTGATTTTAGAGGGATTGTTTTAAGTGTCTCTCCATTTAATTTGATGTTGGCTACTGGTTTGCTGTATATTGCTTTTACTATGTTTTAGTATAGGACTTCAATTCCTGATTTTTCCAAGATTTTAATCATAAAGGGGTGTTGAATTTTGTCAAATGCTTTCTTAGCATCTAATGAGAGGATCATGTGTTTTGTTTTTCCTTTGAGTTTGTTTATAAAGAAGATTACATTGATGGATTTCCTTATATTGAACCATCCCTGCATCCCTGGTATGAGACAATGGACATGGACAATGATCATTTTGATGTTTTCCTGGATTCGGATTGTGAGAATTTTATTGTATATTTTTGGATTGATATTCATAAGAGAAATTGGTTTGAAGCTGTATTTCTTTGTAGGGTCTGTGTGCAGTTTAGGTATAAGCATCATTGTAGCTTTAAAGAATGAATTAGGTAGTGTTCTCTCTGTTTCTGTTTTGTATAATAGTTTGAAGAGTATTGGTATTAGGTCTTCTTTGAAGTTCTGATAGAATTCTGCACTAAACCCTTCTGGTTCTTTGGCTTTATTTTTTGTTGGGAGACTTTTTTTTTTTTTTTTTTTTTTTTTTTTTTTTTTTTTTTGGAGCTGGGGACCAAACCCATGGCTTTGCACTTGCTAGGTAAGCGCTCTACTGCTGAGCTAAATCCCCAACCACTGTTGGGAGACTCCTAATGACTGCTTCTATATCTTTGAGAGTTATAGGACTGTTTCAATGGTTTATCTGATCCTGATTTAACTTTGGTACCTGGTATCTGTTTAGAAAGTTGTCCATTTCATGCTGATTTTCCAGTTTTGTTAAGTATAGGCTTTTGTAATAGAATCTGATAAATATTTCAAACTCCTCAATTTCTGTTATGTCTTCCTTTTCATTTCTGATTTTGTTAATTTGGATACTGTCTCTGTGCCCTCTGCTTAGTCTGGCTGAGGTTTTATCTATATTGTTGATTTTCTAAAAGAACCAGATCTTGGTTTTGTTTATTCTTTGTTCTTTTTGTTTCTACTTGGTTGATTTTAGCTCTGAGTTTGATTATTTCCTGCTGTCTACTCCTTTTGCATGTATTTGCTTCTTTTTGTTTCAATGTTTTCTGGTATGCTGTTAAGCTATTAGTGTATGCTCTCTCCAGTTACTTTTCGGAGGCATTCAGAGGTATCAGTTTTCCTCTTAGCACTGCTTTAACTGTGTCACATAAGTTTGGCATGTTGTGCCTTCATTTTCATTAAATTATAAAATATCTTTAATTTCTTTATTTCTTCCTTGACTAAATTATTGAGTAGAGCATTGTTCAGTTTGCATGTGTATGTGGACTTTCTATTGTTTTGGTTGTTATTGAAGACCAGGCTTATTCTGTGGTGATCTGATAGGATACATGGAACTATTTCAACTTTCTTGCATTTTTTGAGGCCAATTTTGTGACCAATTACATGGTCAATTTTAGAGAAGGTACCATGAAGTGCTGAGAGGAAGGTACATTCTTTTAGAATGAAATGTTCTATAGATATCTATTAAATACAATTGTTTCATAACTTCTGTAAGTTTCACTGTGTCTCTCTTTAGTTTCTGTTTCCATGATCTGTTCATTGATTTTCCTCTACGATTCATAGACTCATTAATCTAAGATTAGATCATTGGTATTTATCTGCAAGATATGAGTGCCACCATTACACAAATTTGTAAATATTCAAAATAAAATGAAGGGCAAATTCGAAACATTTCCTTATCGGCTTCAATAATACCATATAGCTTTTAAGACTTTCTAGCATAAATGTGGCATATGTTCCTAAATTAAATATCACACATTGAGATTTCTTTTTTTCTTTTTTTCTTCCATCTTTATTAAATTGGGTATTTCTTTTTTTCCCCATCTTTTTAAATTGGGTATTTCTTTTTTACATTTCAAATGTTATTCTCTTCCCCAGTTTCCAGGCCAACATCCCGTTAACCCCTCCACCTCCCCTTCAATATGGGTTTTCCTCCTCCCCTTCCTCCCCCCATTACCGCCCTCCCCCCAACAATCCCGTTCACTGGGGTTCCAGTCTTGGCAGGACCAAGGGCTTCCCCTTCCACCTGTGCCCTTACTAGGCTATTCATTGCTACCTATGCAGTTGGAGCCCAGGGTCAGTCCATATATAGTCTTTGGGTGGTGACTTAGTCCCTGGAAGCTCTGGTTGCTTGGCATTGTTGTTCATATGAGGTCTCAAGCCCCTTCAGCTCTTTCAATCTTTTCTCTGAAAACTTTTACATTTTATGATACTCCTTTTCAAACTTTTTTTATCTTAAATTTAATTCATGTTCTTACAATTCTTTAAATCTAATAGGAAGATCTCTGTTGAGGATTAGTCTTTTGCTGTGTATTATAATGCTAAATACTGGCCTTCAATATCTGGTTTCCTCTGGGTTGAGAAATCCTCCCATATGCACACCAAGTGATGCTTTGTAATCTCCTTATCTTAAAACTATTGGTTGAATAAAAATGCCTACAGCCTATAGCTGGGCAGAAAAGAGGTAGAAATAAGTCCCAGGACTGAGAACTGAGGCAGAATCACAAAAAAAAAAAAAAAAAAAAAAAAAAAAAAAAACAGGTGAAAGGAGGAAAGATGCCATGGGGTAAGGGATCATGAAAACTGGCCATGAGAGCTGAATGTTAGAACTAAGAGCCGCCAAGTGTAACAGGGCAAGTTATATTTTGGGATTCTTGGTAGGGAAAAGACATAAGGTAGCACAGAATGTAGATATCTTCCCAGCTCCAGTGTCTTCTAAAGTTTACTCTAAATGTAAAGAAATTGTGTCTATCTGAAAGCTGAATGATCAAAGGTGAGGTAGAAACCCTGTATAATGTTAAATATTTACCACAATAGATCTCACTTTCTTAACAGGGCATAATGTAAGTGAAAATATATTCTGAAAACTAGACTGTCTAGTACCACAGTAGAGAAGAGGATCTTCTCACACAGAATGTAAACTCAGAAATTTGCCTGTCATCTACAGACACTGCCACAATGTTTATTAACAAAACCCCATTTATACAATAACAAATGAGGAAATTGTCTTACATGCTTTATGATATTTAAAGTATATCCTCAGGAAATACTTCTATGAAGGACAATTTTATAAAACAGGAAAAAAACCACATAACTTGCATCGTCCAATCTCTTCAGGCAAAGAGAAAAAAACAGGATAGTTCATGATTTTGTAGTTTCCATTATATTTTTCATTATTTAGTTGATAATATTTAAGTGATTCCTAAAGGAAGAAAACTATTTAACATCATGAAAATGTTATTCCTATAACAATTTGGCACTTATCCTCTCATAATGACTTTAATACAAGCTTGATAATTTTGCTATTAAGTAAAAACTAATTTTCTGAAACACTGACAATATAATTAAATATCAAATTAAAATTCTAATCTTACATCGATGCATTTCAAGTCGTAAGCTATTGTGTAGGAGCAAAAAATATAATTGCTCAAAATTATAATTTAGCAATTATATACTCAGTTGTATTATTTTAAGAACAAATTTTTGTGGAACTGAATTCTAAGACTTTTGCTTTATTTCATTTCCAATATGTATTTTTTTAAATAACTTTTTAAAGTCTTTCACAATTTATTTTTTTTCCTATTTTTTCTTATTGGGTATATTTTTATTTACATTTCAAATGTTATTCCCTTTCACAGTTTCCCAGACATAAACCCCCTACCCTATTCCTCTCCCCTTCTTCTATAAGAGTGTTCCTCTCCCAGTCCACCTCCCTTCCCATCCCCCCACAATCCCCTACAATTTATTTTTTATGAATAACTAATTTGCTCTAATGTTTTTCTATATACCCTGTGTACAGAGAGGAACTCAGATCCATCTTATAAATTTTGTAAGTTTTCTGAAATGTTATCTTCAGTACCCAAAATCATCTTCAGTGATGATCTTGCTATGTATCCATCTTGCTATGTTGCCTCAGATTTTCTTCATTTCCTAAATTCCTCTATTCTCCTATAACCTAATGGTGTGATTATGGATGTGTGTCAGCATAATCAGTTTAATCTCCTGTAGATTGAACCAAGGTTTGTGCATAATTGGCCAGCCCTCCACAAATGGAGCTATAGCCTTAGCCCTAGGCTGGGTTTTGCTTACCTTCTGTATTCCATCGATTTACGCAAATGAATGTAGTAGACATACCTCAAAACTGTTGATATTCAAATGAACAAGTTAGCATGCATGTTAAAATTACCTATCTCAGAAGAAACAGTAAGATTAATTTCAATAGCTATAACAGCCTAACAAAAATACATGTAAATGACAACTTAGCACATCATAGTTTGAAAATATGTCTATGATGATGTACTTGATGAGTCCTAGAAATATCAGCTTCCTAGGTTTTAATAAATCCTGCAGAAATGATTATACAATCGTTCCTGATTTAGCTTTACATCCTATTGATGTCATGTTTTACCCCTATTTACACCCTATACATTATGTTAAATTCTAATATCTTTCTTTTGGGAGAGTTTCATTCACTTTTTTTTAGACCCTAGCACTACCTTAAAATCTTTTCACTATCAAACAATCCTTTGATATTCAACTTTGAATTTAGGCATTAAAATTAACATGGCATTGCCCTTTTTAAATACAACTCAATACATGTATAGCACTAATAATTGCCAGAAAAATGTTTAGTTCAAAAAAGAAAAATTTAACTAAAAACTAAGAGAAACAAAAGTTTTACAGTATCAGGAGCTTCTCTCTAGCGTATCAAACACATTTAATTATTTTCCCCTTCAACCTCCTTGAAACTTTCCTTTATCACTCATCAAATCTTTTTTTATTGCATGAATACACTTATACCTGTGGGAATATTTTTAAGCACCTTTATTTCTTTTTATACATATTAACCATTGTGAAATTCAAAGCAAAACAAATGTGATACCCAGACAATTTCCTCCCATTCGGCACATGCACCAACAGAGAAAATTAGTCTAGAATAAAAGGCTCTGTCCTCTAAAAGTCACCAAATTAAGTAGACACATATAACTGCTTTGAAATCTTTTACAACATCCATGTATTTCTTAAAAATATCCTGCATTATAATTTTTCCTTAAATGCCTAGCACCACTCAAAGGCAGTGGATGGAACTTTCTAGCATTATGCCTTTATTTGATGATACATTGCATAAAATTTTACTTTCTTTACCCCAAATAGCATTACATTTATTTCCTTCTTCCTCCTCAACTTATCTGTTTTATGGTGCTCATTTCAATGCATCTACATTTATACATATAGCAATACTACCTGTATTAAAATATGTAGAATGAAATCAGGTAAAATAGAAAAGATAAAGCTCATTTGACATCTTACCTTAAGTTACCTATCTCCATTTAAGCTGAAAAGAAGGTTGGTAAATTGTCACCAGTCCTTTATTTCTCTTTCAAATTTTGTAAAGTGAATTTCATACATACTTGTGTTCACCAAAATATTCTGCTTAAGGTCATTCATCATCTTCATGTTATATCATTGGTATTATGCTTTGTCATTATGACAAAACTTTGTGGACCAAAAAGTATTATTTATTACCTCTGAGCACTTCCTTCTTGGATATTTGTCTCATGTTTCCTGTTTTATTTTCCTCTTATTTTTGTCTATAATTACATTTTATATTTTATATTAGTTTCTAAAATCTCTCCCACAATTAGTATTACTTCAGATCTCTGAAGTTATACTCACGTGTAGCTATCATGACGATCACAAGCTGGCCATATAGGTTAAGTGCAGAGATTTGGAAAGAGGAAAGAGCCAACATTTCCTCACCCATGTTCTCTATTTAGAAGATGGAAATAGACAGCAAAATGGTTTTCCTCAGAACCCCACCAAGTACTTAGTTTTTTTATTTTTTTAATTTATTTTAATTTTTACAGTCCAGATTTTATTCCCCTCTTTGTCTGCCCCTGAGGGTTCCACATCTCATTCCTCCTCTACACCTATCCCCTGCACTCCTCCCTCCTGTCTCCACAAGGATGACCCAACCCCACTTACCGAACCAGATCTCTAAACTTCCTAGGGCCTCCAGTCTCTTGAGGATTAGGTGCGTCTTCTTTGACTGAAGTCAGACCCAGGAGTCCTCTGCTGCATAGGTGTTGGAGGCCTCATCTTAGCCAGTATATGCTGCCTGGTTGGTGATCCAGGGTCTGAGAGATCTCACGAGTCCAGGTTAATTGAGACCGCTGGTCCTCCTACAGGGTTGATGTCCTCCTTAGCTTCCTTCAGCTTTTCCTTAATTCAATCTGAGGGGGTCAGCAGCTTCTTTCATTGGTTAGGTGCACATATCTGCATTGAATCCTTTCAGCTGCTTGTTGGGTCTTTTGGGGAGCAGTCACGGTAGATGTTTGGGAACGCCCCATAGTTTCAATAAAGGTGTCAGGTCTTTGGGTCTCCCCTTGATCTGGAACCCACTTTGGTATTGTCACTGGACCTTCTTATCCCCTGGCTCTTCTCCATTTTTATCCTTGCATTTCTTTCAGACAGGAAGAATTAAGGGTCAGAGCTTTGGCAACCCCATCCCTCATTGATGCCCTGTCTTTTTGCTAGAGGTGTATTCAATAAATTCTCTCTCACCGCTGTAAGACCTTTCATCTAGGGTCCACCTCATTTGAGTCCTGAGGATTTCTCGTTTCCCATTCTAGAGGGTCTTCCAAACATCCTTTCTCCCATGGTTGCTTGTTTCCATTATTTCTTCTGACCCTCAGGGATTCATAAATTTCCCTCCACCCAATACCAAATCATGTTTCCTCTCCCCCAACCCCATCCCCTTTCCCTTCCCTGTCCCTCCCTGCCTCACCACTTGTGGTTGCTTTCTTCTACCTCCCAAGGGAAACTGAGGCATCCTCATTTGGTTCCTTCAGCTTGCTGAACATTTTTAGTTCTGTAGACTGTACCTTGGGTATTCTGTACTTTTTTTTTTTTTTTGGCTAATATCTACTTATTAGGGAGAACATACCATGCATGTTCTTTTGGGTCTGAGTTATCACTCAGAATGACATTTTCTAGTTTCGTCCATTTACCTGCAA
Source organism: Rattus rattus (assembly GCF_011064425.1). Classification (NCBI taxonomy): domain Eukaryota; kingdom Metazoa; phylum Chordata; class Mammalia; order Rodentia; family Muridae; genus Rattus; species Rattus rattus. Next base: position 21,603,898 of record NC_046163.1, read on the forward strand.
AACTCAGAATGTCCTCGTTCTTAATAGAGGAGTAGTATTTCATTGTGTAAATGAACCACATTTTCTGTATTCATTCTTCTCCTGTGGGACCTCAGGGTTGTTTGTACCTTCTGGCTATCACAAATAAGGCCGCTATGAACATAGAGGGGCATGTGCCCCTGTGGAATGGTGGAACATCTCTGAGATATAGTCCCATAAGTGGTATTTCTGGATATTTAGATAGGTCCATTTCCAATTTTTATTTTTTCCTTTTCCTTTTTTAATGTGTTTCCTATTTTTCTTTTTTTATTCAATAATTTTTATTTACATTTCAAATATTATACCATTTCCCAGTTTCCCATCCATAAACCCCCTTTCTGTCTCCCCTTCAACTATAAGGGTATTCCTCCTCTCCAATGACTCCATCTTCCTACCTCCCACCTTGACATTTTCCCTACACTGGGAAGTCCAGCCTTTTTTTTTTTTTTTTTTTCTGAGAAAACTCCAAATTGATTTCAGACTGGTTGTACCAGTTTGCAGTTCTACCAGCAATGGAGGAGTGTTCCTCTTTCTCCACATCCTCAACAACATGTGTTATTATCTGAGGTTTTGGTCTTAGACATTCTGACTGGTGTAAGGTAGAATTTCAGGATCATTTTGATTTGCATTTCTCTGATCACTAAAGATTTTGAACATTTCTTTAGGTGCTTCTAAGCCATTCAAGATTCCTCTACTGTGAATTCTCCATTTAGTTCTATACCCCATTTTTTGATTGGGATTATTTTGGGGGGATGATAAGCTTCTTGAGTTCTCTATATAGTTTGTGTATTAGCCCTCTGTCAGATGTGGACTTAATGAAGACTTTTTCCCAATCTCTAGGTTGCTAATTTGTCTTACTGACTATGTCCTTTGCTTTACAAAAGCTTTCTAGTTTCAAAAGTTTCCATTTATCAATTCTTGATCTTAAAGTGTGAGCCATTGAAATTCTCTTTAGGAAATTTCTGCCCATGCCAATGAGTTCAAGGCTCTTTCCTACTTTATTTTCTATTAGATTCAGTGTTTCTGGTTTTATGTTGATATCCTTGATCTAATTGGACTTGAGCTTTGTGCATGATGACATCCAGACATACATACAGACATCCAGTTAGACCAGCACCATTTATTGAAGATGCTTTCTTTTTCTCATTATATGTTTTTGGATTTTTTTTTGGCAAAGATCAAGTATTGGAAACTGTGTGGTTTTGTTTCCGGGTCTTCAATTCTATTTCATTGTTCAACTGTCTGTCTCTGTACCAATAGCATGCAGTTTTTACTATTGCTCTAAAATAGAACTTGAAGTCAGGGATGGTGATTCCCCCAGCTGTTATTTTGTTGTTAAGAATAATTTTTACTATTCTGTTTTTGTTGTTGTTGTTTTGTTTTGTTTTGTTTTGCCTTCCCAGATGAATTTGAAAATTGCTCTTCCAAATCTTTGAAGAATTATATTGGGATTTTGATGGGGATTGAATTGAATCCATAGATTGTCTTTGGTAGGATGGTGATTTTTACTAGGTTAATTCTTCTAATCCATGAGCAAGGGAGATCTCTCCATTTTCTGAGAACTTCTTCAATTTCTTTCTTGAGAGACTTGAAGTTCTTATTATAAAGGTCTTTCACTTGTTCGGTTAGAGTTATCACAAGATATTTTATATTATCTGTGGCTATTGTGAAGGGATGTGTTTCCCTATTTTTTTTCTCAGCCTGTTTATCATTTGTATAAAGGAAAGCTACTGATTTATTTGAATTAATTTTATATTCAGCTGATGTTGTTTATCAACTGGAGAAGTTCTCTGGTAGAAATTTTGGGGTCACTTATTATATTATCATATCATCTGCAAAGAGTGATACCTTTAATTCTTCTTTAGCAATTTGTATCCCCATGATCTCTTTTTGTTGTCCTTTTGTTCTAGCTAGAACATCAAGTGTTACATTGAATAGATATGGGGAGAATGGGCATAGTATTCGAAGTCCTTGCCAGAAGAGTCAGACAATGAAAAGAGGTCAAAGGGATACATATTGGAAAGGTAGAAGTCAAAATATCACTATTTGCAGATGATATTACAATATACATAAATGACCCCAAAAGTTCCAGCAGATAACGACTAAGCCTAATAAACAACATCAGCAAAGTGGCTGAGTATAAAATTAACGCAAACAAATCAGTAGCCTTCCTTTACACAAATGATAAACAGGCTGAGAAAGAATTTATGGAAACAACACTTTCACAATTGACACAAATAATATAAAATACCTCGACGTGACTTTAACCAAGCAAGTGAAAGATCTGTATGATAAGACTTCAAGTCTATGAATAAAAAATTGAAGAAGGTCTCAGAAGATGGAAAGATCTCCCACGTTCATAGACTGGCAGGATCAATAGAGTAAAGATGACCATTTTACCAAAAGTGATCTACCGATTCAATGCAAATCCCATCAAAATTTCAATCCAATTCTTCATAGAGTTAGAAAATTAAATTGTAAATATATTTGGAATAACAAAAAATAAACCAGGATAGCTAAAACTATGCTCAACAATAAAAGGACTTCTGGGGGAATCACCATTCCTGAACATCAAGCAGTATTACAGTGCAACAGTGATAAAAACTGTATGGTATTGTTATAGAGACAGGCAGATAGACCAGGGAAATAAAACTGAAGATCCAGAAATGAACCCACACACCTATGGTCACCTGATTTTTGACAAAGGGGCCCAACCATCCATTGTAAAAAAGATAGCATTTTCAACAAGTATTGCACGTTCGACTGGAGGTCAGCAGGTAAAAGAATAAAAATTGATTCATTCTTATTAGCCCGTACAAAGTTCAAGTCCAAGTGGATCAAGGACCTCCACATAAAACTCAATATACTACACCAAGTAGAAGAAAAGTTGGGGAAGAGCCTCAAGCACATGGGCACTGGGTAAAACCAATGAATGGAACACTAAGGATTATGCTCTAAGATCAAGAAGCAATAAAAAGGTCTTCATAAAATTGCAAAGCTTCTGTAAACAAAAGGACACTGTCATTATAACAAAACAGCAACCAATAGATTGGGAAAAGATCTTTAACAATAATACATCCAATAGTGGGTTAATATCCAATATATACAAAGAAGCCCTGAGGTTAGACCGCAGAGAATCAAATAACCCTATTAAAAATGGGGTACAGAGCTAAATAAAAATTCTCAACTGAGGAATATAGAATGGCTGAGAAGTACCTAAAGAAATGTTCAACATCCTTTGTCATCAGAGAAATGCAAATCAAAACATCCCTGAGATTCCACCTCAGACCAGTCAGAATGATTAAGATCAAAAGTCAAATGACAACAGATGCTGGCGAGGATATGTATAATGAGGAACACTCTTCCATTTTTGGTGGGATTGCAAGATTGTATAGCCACTTCTAAATTCTGTCTGGAGGTTCCTTAGAATATTGGACATAGTACTACCTGAAGACTCAGCTATTCCAGTCTTGGGCATTTGCCCAAAGATGCTCCAACATATAACAAGGCTATATGCTACAATGTTTATAGCAGCCTTATTTATAATAGCCAGAAACTGGAAAGTACCCAGATGTCCCTGAGCATAGGATGGGATACAGAAAATGTGGTACATTTACACAATGGAGTACTAATCAGCTATTAAAAACAATGACTTCATGAAATTCATAGGGAAATGGATTGTACTAGAAAATATCATCCTGAGTGAAATAACCCAATCACAAAAGAACATACATGATATGAATTCAATGATAAGTGGATATTAGCCCCAAAGCTCGGATTAATCAAGATGAAATCCACAGACCACATGAAGTTCAAGAAGAAGAATTACCCAAAGTGTGACTTCTTCAGTCCTACTTAGAAGAGGGTACAAAAATATTGACAGGAGGAAATACAGAGACAAAGTCTGAAGGAAAGGCCATACAGAGAATGTTCCCCCTGGGTATCCAGCCCATATGCAGCCACTAAACCCAGACAATATTACTGATGCCAAAAAGTGCATGCTGACAGGAGCCTGATATAGCTGTCTCTTGAGAGGCTCTGACAGAGCACGACAAATACAGAGGCAAATGATCCCAGCCAACCATTGAATTGAGAATGTGGTTCCAATGGAGGAGTTAGGGAAAGGATTGAAGGAGCTGAAGGGGTTTGCAACCCCATAAGATCAACAGTATGAACTAACCAGATTGCTCATGGACTAAACTACTATTCAAAGGGAGACCCATGGCTCCAGCTGCATATGGAGCAGATGGCCTTGTTGGGCACTAATGGGCTTAGCAGTCTTTGGTCCTGCCAAAGCTTGATGCCCCATTTTAGGGGAATTTCAGGGCATGGAGGCAGGAAGGTGTAGGTACTTGGGCAACATTCTCATATAGAAGGAGGAGGGGAATGACATAGGGGGTTTATGCATGGGAAACTGAAACAGGATAAAATTTGAAATGTAAATATAAAATACCCAATAAAAGATTAAAAATAAAAAAAACTATTAGGTATAGTGAGTTCTTTTAAATAAATTAAGAGACAGACAACATTTCAGGTTGTAACATTATAGTAATTGATAATGTTTAAAAACCATTGTTGATATACTATTAGCTTAACTATAGCTGTAATATATGTCACACAAAGACAGTTCTAATCTTAAATTTTATTATACTCCTTTCTGTATAATTAAATGAATGGCAGTGCATTAATCAATGACTTTATATAGACACTGCTTTATACTCCATAAATTAAATCTCAATCAAATGACAGTTTCATTTTCTATAAGTTTCAAGGTTTTGAAACCTACATTTTCCTTTCTTATACAGAATTTATATATTATGAACAATAGCATTTTAAAAATTAATCTTTGTATTAAAAATAGATTATTCTCCCAGTTTTTCTCTCCTCTTTTTACATTTACTACTGTTTACTCTTTGGAAAATAGCAGATCTCTAAGAGAGGACAACCAAATAGTACAAAGCAAGATACTACAATGCAAGGCTAAAGCCTTCATGTACACCGTGGACAAGGAAACCCAGTAGACTGAAAAGGGTCTCACAAACAGATAGAACAGTCAGAGACATCTCTATTCACACTGTTACGAATAATAGCCATAACATCGTACCTATGTGGTGCTGATCCAAGAAGTTCCCGTGCTTCTTGCTTTAGTCTTTGCGAGCCTATATGAGCCCTGTTTAGTTGATTTGGTGAGCCGTATTCTCATGGTGTCCTCCATCACTTTTGATTCCTACCGTGATTCCTCCCCCATCTTTTGTGAGTTTACGATCTACTGCAAAAGGAAGCCTCTTTGACGAGGACTGAAGAAGGCAACAATCTATGAGTATAGCAGCACATCAGGAATTTTTCTTTCCGACTTTTTTCTATTTTCTTAATTTTTGTGTTAATGTCTCACCCCCACTTCAGAATAACTGAAAAATAACCATTTTTTATGCCAGTCATTAACACACACACACACACACACACACACACACACACACACCACAACTTGACTCAGAGTAATATCATGCTGAAAATACATACTATTATATTCTGTATATTCTGTTTGCTAGTCTTAATAAATTCTACAACCAAAAGCTTCTCTTAGGACCAGTCAGAATAGAGGTCTAGTCCAAGTAGCTTGAGTTGGGCAGCTTTTCCTTCCTGTATCTGTGTATGAGTTCAAATACACAGAACAAACATTTTTTTTTTTTCATAAACTTACAGAGAAAGATGTTTGGAGTTGTAGCCTCAGGTAATTTTGAGCTAGGTCCCTGGTCAATATAAAGGTATGCATTCAATAAACCATCGTTGTATGACTAAAGTCAGTATTCACGTGGTTTGTGGAGTGACTCATGGGCCCCAGCATTAGGCAGTCATATTTGATTATTATATTCTAGGTCTCTAGGCTAACCAGTCGCCAGCTTTGGGCATCTTACCAATGTTAAGCATGCAGTTTCTGTTATATTTTTTTTTTTTAAATTTTAGTACCGTTTCCAACTAAGTCTATGAGAATATGTGTACTTTACTGAATTGCATCGTCTAACAAACAACTACAAATGGGTATGTCCTTCTGACATTTCTGGTATTTGGAGTTTAACTCTGAAGTTAAAAAGCAAATTAAACTTTCACAGCCGCAGAAACAGAGTGACATTCATCTTTCCTCTATTGAAGCTACATTAGTTGTAATTGAAACGGAAAATGGTGATGCAGATGTCAAGGCCCTTGAGCAATGAGGATTCTGCAAAATACTTAGTGGAAAAAGACTGTTGGGCTGTAACTGTAATAACTCACACATATCTGGTTTTAATTAGACTTTGCTAGACTGGATGACCTTCATTAAGCCTTCATAGGACATTTCCGTGTTGTCATGACAAGGAACGCTGTCGCTGAATAAAACACACCTGTTCTTTTCCTAGAAAAACTGAAGTTATATGAGGCTATACAGGCTAAAAACCTCATTAATCTATTGCCTTAGTATTTGCTGAAATTTTACAAGTTAGGTCCAGCATTATCAATGTAAATGTTCTATATATTCATCAATGGAATGTATATTTCATTTATATTGACACACTGGGACATAATATGTATATGTAAGCAAGTAATCTGTCACTCAGCTAATTGAACGTATTTGCAGAATTTCAATTTCTATTCTGAATCTTAATTTTCAGCTCATGTCAATTTTACAATTTTCTATTTTTTCCTCTTATTATAGGAAAAATTAACTTATTACTTCTATTTTATTATGTAACATAGATGTATTTATCATATTAACCTTGTATTTAATATTGTGTTTTGATACATCAGATCTCTTAGCTTTAAAAAGGGGTTAGAAATGTTCTTTATGATTTATTTTAATAAAGGATAGAGTGACAAAATTTTTTGCATCTAAAAAATATATGAATTATAATTATGGTCTTCTCAAGATTGCACTTCCTTTAAAGACAGAAGCCTTTATAAAACACACATTTGTGGAATGTATAAATAAACAAAGCAGATAGAAAACACATCAATAAGAGAAAATCCCAAAAAATTGTCGGTCTTACTCCATTTCTAATACTGTCTTCCATGTAATTTCCAACATTTCCCTCCACATTTTATTGGAAGAAAAAACTTGAAGTTCTGATTGTAAAATACCCTCTCTAACGTCCTTTAAATAAATGTGTGCTTCCAGCACAGCACTGTGTTTTCTGAACAGATGCTTTAATTAGGTGGCTGGATGGCTCTTCAGTTTTATCTCCACATGCAGCTTGGGTCTTCAAGAGGGTTGCCTGCTGATTTTCTTCCTTGCAGTACATTCTTCTCTCTTTAATTTGTTTCCACAGACATGAAGTGCTGAAAGAAGAACATTTTATAAGGAAATAGGCACTTCTGTGAGGATCTGAGGATGAGCAATTGAAAAAAAAGAGCACAAATCTTCAGCAAAATATGCGAGTGGATTCCTGCAGTAGGCATAGTGAATGCTCACACCGTGTTATGTGTTCTTGTTGGTCCTTATTCTATGTTCTGTATGATTCTGTTAAAAGCATACATCTATGTCTGCGTGTAAAAATTAACACTGTCACTTTCTTATAAATACGAACCCTACGAACATTTATTCTGTAGTCATCCTTTGTGTGTGTGTGTGTGTGTGTGTGTGTGTGCACACACCCGAATGTATGCGTATGTATGTATGTATGTATGTATGTATGTATGTATGTATGTATGTATGTATACGTTTGCCTGGAAAGCAATAAATTGTCATCTTTTTGGTATATTCTTGGCATATATTCAATGTACTAGGTTTAATGTTCTATAAAGGTATTTACAGATTATCTTGTCATGTCCCTTTTTGTGTTTACCATTGATACACTTCTCTTTATCTTCCTTTAAATTCTTCCTACCCTCTTTCATTTCCATAGACAACCTTGCTTCTATTTGAATGAAGTATGCATAATTAATTTATAACTCCATATTATTTTACTTGAATTTTAAATAAAGTACTTTTTTTACAAAGGACTTAATTTCAGTTATTTTAATGTTTATCATGTATGCCAAAATCCCTAAGAACAGGTGAAGCAGAGAGACCAAATATTGAAGGAAACCTGGGTTACATAGAGAATTTTAAGGAGTCATAAAATCCTGTATCAATTAAGAAAACAAAATATTTTAAAAAATCATAACTGTGTTTTAGACTTTGCTCATTTTTATTTGTTTTATTTATATTAAACTATTTTAAAATGAACAATTAAGATGCAATTAGTTAACTCATTTCTCTATTGTTGATTTATTTTAATATTAAACAGATAATTATTTAAATAATAAATTAAATAATTCATTTTAAGTTTGAAGTGATAGTTAGATTTATAATCTCTCCTATCTATAAATAAGTTTACAACACTTATAGTTAATACACAAATATATGGATATAGAAATCAACACAAATATATGGATATTGACTTTACTCCAAAAATGTATTACATGATTTGTATATTTAATTTGCCTTTTCAGTTGATATAAGAGTGAGCCAAATTTTATAGCAAATAATAAGGCATTGCCAATTAAAATTTGCTTGAGAGGATTACATATTTTGAAATTATACATAGGCCTTATTTCCTCAGGCCATCATTAAAATGGTTACACATTCAAAATATGTATTTAATAAAACTGTAAAGTAGAAAAATGTTTCAAGGCAAAGGCATGAATAATTTGTGTTAACTGCTTTAAATATTAGTAGCCTATCATTAGCAAGGGAGACCTCCTTTTAATTAAATGATCAGAGTGAATTTTCCAGGTGGAAACCTAAGCACAACTTTGCAAAGGGTGACAAGGAGCAATTTTAAAGGAGATTTGAAGAGCGTGTATCTCTCCAGAGTTTGCCTGGTTGAAGGTCTTGCCGTTGTACATACACACCATGCTGACGACCATCTCGGGCAGAATGATCAAGTCCCTAGGGTGGGTCTTCACCACCTCTGGCTTCTCCATGGGTGGCGCCTCCTTCTTGGCCTTCCTCAAGCGCTTGAGCAGTGAGTGCTGCTCCCTCTGCAGGCCTCAGTTCAGGCGCCGTCTCTGCCGGGCGCTGGACAACTGCCATCAGCTGCTCATAGGACATGTTCAGCCGCTGGTCGAGGTCCATTCCACAGTAGGTGAACTTGCAGAAGGTCCGCTTCTTCTTCTGCTCCACTTCAGCCATCTTGAAGTCTGGAAGGCACACTCTAACGAGAGGATTACCATCATTTATGGCAAATAAATTTCACTCTATAAAATCCCAAATCTAAATTTAGTTTAAAAACCTAATTGTCTCAAACCATACAAGTTTTTAAATAGAAAATTTTTCATGCGTAGTTTGACCATGGTTTACTGTTCCTCACACCTGAAATGCTCTCACTTGCAGAGAGTGCAGAGGACAGAGAAAACCAAATGCATTGAAGCAAGTATCACATGTGATTGTAACTCAGCTGTCTCGGTATCTGGGAAGCTGACTAGGATTTTCTGGAAGAAAAATATTCTCTTTAAACAACAGAGTCATGTCCCTAGTCTCCTTTAATAAATTTTAGATCCCTGTTACTCATGTTGCTGTTCTTCTGTGGAGTTGTAACTACAAATAAAATAAGATAAAGTAGTCACAATAAAAACAAAACAACAAACACCCCCACAAATTCATGGTGACCGAGTGGGCTCATTATCCACACTGAGGAGTTCAGAATTGAAAGTACTTATAACGTCTTTGATGAAAAATAATGAGGAGAACAAATTTTACTAAGGGAAACCTGCTGTGATCACAATTGAGAAGAAAGGATAAAATGACAGATGTTGTGAGTACTAATTATATCAAACCATGCTAAAGAGTCTACCTACAAGAATCTTCCTGCATGATAATTTAATTGTAGAAATAACTATTGAAAAACTTCCTACAATTGTTTTTACTTTATGACTGAAGAATTTATGACATCATTTACATGTTGCTTAGATGTGAGATTGATTGATGTACAGATTGAAATTGTCCTTCACAAGCCTGAGTTTTGGTTGGTGTCATTGCCTTTATGGTCTATCTCTGCTGAAAATAAAAAATTCCTTGCGAATGAGCTGTAAAATCTACACTATTCTGCAGATACGAAAGTAATCATAGATTATGCAGGTTTGAAAATATAGTGGTTGAAGATTCTTCTCCATTAAAGACAACTGCATTAGCACCAAGTACTTAACTAGGTTCTAATAGCAGACGCAATTTCCCTTCGGTTGACATGGTCTTATGTCCAATTAAAGAGCTGCCGGTTACTTCCAAGGGATGTGCATCACTACTGTACCTTAGGGTCATCATGGCACACTGGTTGCTGACGTGGTTCATAGGCTTCATAACTGGGTAGGACAATTGGTTGCCTCTCTTCTTAGGAAGTTAGTATCTTGACTTCTGCAACCATAAAGAGTAGTCCTCAGGGAATGGGCTTTCAGATTAATTCCAGCATGGGGTCTCTGTGCTCTATCTTTTTGCATACATTATGTCATTAATAATACAGAGTTACCTTCCACTTCATTAGAATAATTAAGGGCATTGACTATAAGCTTCATGTTTTGGGAGTTTCTTAGATAACTCCAGCCAACAACTCAAAAGAGAGAGACACTCAGGTTGGGGATTTAGCTCAGTGGTAGAGTGCTTGCCTAGCAAGCACAAGGCCCTGGGTTTGGTCCCCAGCTCCGGAAAAAAAAAAAAAAGAGAGAGATACTCATGGCGTCCCTTGCCTCTTGGAATGAACTCAATTATCGTAAAGAAGAAAGATTCCTTAACACTACATATATTCATTTATATAAAATAAATGAAGAGTTTTGTCATATTCACTGTTTTTGACAAATAGTTAATTGTGTGATTCCAGTGGCTTTTTTAGATATCCTTAATGTTATTGTACATTTATGAAACCTTCCCTAACCTAAGGTTTAACAGATATTTCCAAAGAAGTGGAAGAAAGATTTTCAGAGCCCATAAATCAAGAATATTTGGAACTGTACCTCCTAGTAATGTCAAGTTTTACCTGTATTGCCATGCCAACATGGCTGCCAAAATGGGACCTGAACAAGGATGATGTCAATGAACATGCTAATCTTCGCTTAGAAAAGCCTATGAGGTTTCAACCTTTCACCTTTGAAGAGTGCTGAGAATAGATAAACACTGAGAACAGACCAGCAGGACAAAGCACATCAATTATTTGTTCAGAGCCAAAATGTCAGCCCTCAAAATATTTATAATGGTAGCAGTGTATGAACAGAACAGGGTTTTAGGAACATATTTATGTTCACACAATAGCAATTATTAAAATGAAAAAAGGCAAGGCGATGGAAGAGAGTGTAAGGGATATACAAAAGGGTGTGAAGTTAGAAAGGGACTGGACAAATGTTGAATTTAAATTATAATCATAAAATTTGAAAAATAAAAGTAAAACATTTTAGGTGTGCTAAAATTCTAGTATATCTGATTACAAGGTATAAAAAATATTCTCGAGTAATTTTCTCTAGTGTATGGACAAATAAATAAACCATAAATATATTAATCCTATCTTGTGAGCAATACAAAGCTTAATCATAACAGAGAGTAAATACTCCCTCCATGTACAAAATAATATGTGACTGAAAAGAATATATTGAGTAATGAAGGTCAAATTTTCTAAAAGTTCTGAATAAAACAGAGGGCAAGATTCTGAGTGAGTAATGTGATTACTTATGATAAACATTCAATTATGGAAGAAGATAAAAGATGCAAGGGAAAGAACACTAAATTTAGATATAATAAAAAAGTCACTGTGCAAAAATCTAAAATAACGGCTATCCTTTAACATTGCAGACAAAAACTATTTTCCAGAATATTAAGTATTTCACAAGTTCAAATCCTTAAAAATATTCATAAAAGTATAAGAAATGTAGTCAGATTAAATTTCTATTATCTTATAAAAACATTTAGCAAAGTGAGAGTTTTAATTTAAATTTCAGTAAAACGAGTTTATGAAAAATTTTCACTCCCAAAGATTTACTTATTTTCTTTTATTTATATGTTAAATTATGTAATAGTTAACATTTCTTCCACTTTTAACTTTGGAGTTTTTGTTATAAGTATGTGGGAGACTGAATATTGACTTAATAAAAATAAGTTATTTTATCAAATCTATTTTACCTCAAAATATAACTATTCTTAAAAGTCTTAGCTTTTGTGCAAACTTGATTATAACTTTCTCAAAATGTCTGATGTAAAGTTATAACTTTATTTAATATTTAATATATTAAGAAAGATAACATCTTGTAATATATCAGTTCAATATGTTGAGACATAGTGGTTAATGTAAGTAATAATATACTCCTAAAAAAGTTGTTAAATATGCTTCTTATATATCTGCGCTCCCCAAGTAGGAAGCCCATGACTGCCAAAATTGTAGATACAACCAAAATCCAATTTGGTGAAACAATGAATTTTACTGGGGTTACTCACTTGAGTATGGGTAAGGGGTTCTTACAAAAGTAAATCTTACTCAAGGACAGGGGCATCAGCAAAGGCCTTTCAAGTATGAGTGACAGATTGCAAAGGCTGGAAACACGGTGCTCATTGCACGGACTACAAGAAGCTCAACACATTAGAGTGTCCTTTCCAAGTGACTGAGCTTAATCTGTTCCAAATAGCTTGATTTGTGTTTCTTTCTTTGAGGGAGGTTCTCTGGTATGCAACTTCTTTGCTGCTTGACTTGTTTGTTCTTGTAGGAATGGACCTTGTGAATATCAAAGTTTCAGGGACTTCCTGAAGTCAATTTAAGTTCTTTCCATTCTTGGGTAAGGTGATTCCCTGTATACTAAAATGTGTCAATCTCAGAGGAAACTATTATATAACACCCTCACCCTTCCTCCAACTCATATCCATCCTACCCCTTTTCTGCAATGATATCTGAATCTTGGAAGGGTGACTATAGATATCCACCTACAGTTAAGAATTTGGTAACCATGCTAGAGCCATTATAACTCGTTTGTATCAGTGGTTATGAAATGAGGTGGAAAATAACTGTGATATAAGCATTCAGCCACATATGTTTATAAGTCATTTTGTAGTCACAATATCTAGTAAAACAATAGCAGTTGCTCCCTTATTGGATCTATACCTCCCTAGATATAGGTTGTTGTCATGGCTTACAGCAGTACATGTGAACTCCCTTTTCTGGAACAGGTTTTAAATACAATAAAAAAAACTGATGGTCTTACAATAACTAAGCCAAAATTGCGTAGGCAGGTACATCCCACCTTGTATGTCAGCATTTTAGCATACAAGGTCAATACCAAAGCATGACTTTGGCTGACAGTTCTCCAAGAGCACCTTGTAGGGCCCTGTTTGATACTGTGAAAGCTACCCAACAGGATCATAATTTCCAGTTCAGTCTCAGTTTAATTTCTCCATATCCTGTAGTCAAAGCATGCACATGTGGTATTTTCTACAACAAGGTTTTACCATATCATTATTTTTGTTAGAAAATAAAAAGTAAGGAAAACAGCATTTATGATATGTGGAGTCTCAGGGGCTTTCTTGCCCAACAACTCAGAGGAAGGTCTCCCATCCCTGGTATTGAAGTTTTCATTCAATAACCTTATATGGCCTCTGGGAGAGTTCTTTTCACCTCTATAGGCTCCTTTTTTTTTTTAATTCAAACTCCTTTGTTGTTCTTTGAACAGCAATTTAATTTTCCTTCCAATTAACTCAGCACCATTAATGTTGTAATATAGTGAAAGTGCCATTTGAAACATCTCTAGCCAGCCCAAACGCAGCAAACATGACTGTCACAGGCCTTTGCCTTCTTCGTTCCTTCTGCCTTGCTAAAAACCATTGGATTCCAATCTTTTTCTTTGATACTTTTATTTGCATTTCAAATGTTATCCCCTTTCCCAGTTTCCCACCCGCAAACCCCTAAAGGCTAGAATGTTTCAGTTTTAAAGAAAAATATTATAAATATTTTAAATAAATAATTTATATGGAAGGTAAAACACAGTTGATAGATTCATACTACATTAGGCAAAGCCCAATGTATGCAAATATAGCAATAAAGAGTTTAAAATTTTTTCAAATAACAGGGAAGTTACCTGATGTAAGTAGTTTTGAATTTAATAACTTGAGAATGCTTAATAGTTTATTTTAATCAGTCACAAAATCCCAGCATTTTTATCCTTATGGACTAATAAAACAGCATTCTGAGGCCTACTCAACTACTGCAATCTGCAGTGTTCCTCATTACAGTTAATTTTATTTCCTCTGAAATCTCTAAAATTGATACTAATAAACTTTATGCCAAAAGTATAAACACTATATTCCTCTATATCCCTATGGATCAATTGTTTCTTTACTTTCTTTTGAAAGTCACTGCCTTCATATTTAAAGCAGGAAAATATAAAATCTCTCTCTCTCTCTCTCTCTCTCTCTCTCTCTCTCTCTCTCTCTCTCTCTCTCTCACTCTCTCTCTCTCTGTGTGTGTGTGAAGGTCTATAGCAGGCTCAAGCATTGTAAAAATGGCGCTAGCCGGCCTTGCCTTTTTCCCTTCCCTTTCTCTTGTAAGCCATAAATTACATCCATAATATTAGTCATCAAGGTCTCTTCCCTTCTTTTGACACTTTCTTAGGCTAGACTTATTTGGTGAGGTTGATCACCAAAGTCAAACTATGAAAGTATTGAAGTCCATCAATCAAAAGTCCTCTTTTGTCCATCCTAATCTGCATGCCCAATTAGAAAACAACACAACCTCCAAGCCAAGTGTAGCACAGATCTCCCTTTTTTCATTTTTAAAAATTATACAATCATGGTCATTTGCTGCTGTTTTCTGCTTGACTCAGAAATGAGCCACTCTAATTTCCTTGCTTATTTAATAGATAATTGGGTCCTCTTTGCCCCAAATATCCAGATCTGGGACAGAGCATCCCATTTGCAGGTCCTTTCCGTCTCTATGTGTGTAAATATATATAGAAGAATGTAATTTAACTCAGGTTAAATGAAGCAAGTTGACAAGTTTTAATTCCAAATTACATTTTCAAATAATCTGTTCTTGAACATCCACTGTTGATTTTATAATAATTAATTTTCTGAGACACTGGCATTTCTGGGAAGACACTTCTTAAAAATATTTATGACTCTTATTTGAGAAGCTTCTTCCTGGCAAGAAGCTTCTGTCTTGACAAGACTCAGGTTAGATTTGAAGGTTGTATCATTTTATGTTCAAAGGTCATTGTGCCTTTATTACAGAAAATTGACTAATAGATCTTAAAACTGCCCCATTGGAATACTTCCTCTTTTCTTAAAACAAGTACCATGGGTATCCTATGATACATTTCTCTCCCTCTTTTGATGTTCTTTTCATCCTCCTAAAATCTATAAACATATTTAGTAGTACATTTTTGAGTTCCTATATCCTGATACTGTTCACATTAAATTAGAGTAAATAAGTTTTCAGTAATTACTTATGTGAAAGTAATTTTTACATACAGTTCATATTTAATTAGCATAATGACATATTGGATGGCAAACATGCTTTTCTTAAATAGTCTAAAATTTGAGATAATTTACTTATGAAAGTGTTTAAAAGATTAATAGTTTATTAAAAATTATTTACATATATATTTGTATGCAAAACATTATAAGGTATTGAAATTAACCCTTTATAAGATATTGCTGTCTTTGTGTCAGGTAAAATATAAAACTTCAGGTTATAGTTTTACAAATGATATAGTGTGGAACATATTGTGTATGTTGCAAACAAAATCTTTTTCTCTCATAAGATATTTATAACCTATGCAAAAGTAAAGTTAATAAAAAGCTATTTTTACTTTGCTGACTAAAATATCAAAGATGAATTCAGGAAATGTTTTTGTGTTTTTCTTTTTTTTTTGAATAATATATTTTCAGAATGCTTATTTTCAGAAGGATAAATGAATAGCAATTTCTGAATACAAAAATATCTAGACAAATACTGGAAATACAACACTTGCAGACCGTGATAGAGAAATGGCATAGGGGCATATGAAAGAGTGGAGAAAAATAAAATCATACCAGAAAGTCAAATTAGCTTTGGATAATTAAGCTTCAAATGGTATAACTAAATTAATCTTCAAACCACAGTAGCAGAGTACTTCCATTGCAAGGACTTTTTCAAGGTGCAATTGTTAATTTTATACTGATCATTCATTTGTTTCCTGTAGAATTTCATGTTTATGATATGCAGAATTATCTTTTGCCAAAGAATGGCACAAACTATCAATGTGTATTAAGAATACAAATCCTAATGCAAGACTAGTGGTTATTAGAGTTTTGCTTTTGTTATCATAACCCTTTTCTTTAACTTTTCAGATGATAAATTCTCTTCCAATTTATTACTGATTAGAAACTCAAGTTAATATTTAAATTACAGAGAGAACTGGACCTCCTCAAACCCAAGTGCATATCTTTCCCTTAAGGTGAGCAATTTGTTTGCACCAAATGTCCAATCTTGAAATGGTGACCGTTGGAAAGGAAAAAAATAAAAAAAAAAATCATTATTTGCAGATGATATGATAAGATCTATATGACAAGAACTTCAAGTCTCTGAAGAAAGAAATTGAAGAAGATCTCAGAAGATGGAAAGACCTTCCATGCTCATGGATTGGCAGGATTAATATAGCAAAAATGGCCATTTTACCAAAAGCAATCTACAGATTCAATGCAATCCCCATCAAAGTTCCAATCCAATTCTTCATAGAGTTAGAAAGAGCAATTTGCAAATTCATTTGGAATAACAAAAAAAAAACAAGAGTGTGAAAAATATACTCAAGAATAAAATAATTTCTGGGGGAGTCACCATCCCTGACTTCAATCAGTATTACAAAGAAATAGTGATAAAAACTGTATGGTTTTGGTACAGAGACAGGCATGTAGATCAGTGGAATAGAATTGAAGACCAAAAATGAACCTGCATACCTATGGTCACTTAATCTTTCACAAAGGAACTATAATCATCCAATGGAAAGAAGAGCATTTTCAACAAATGCTATCCAGCATTTCAACTGGAGGTCAGCGTGTAGAAGAATGCAAATTGATTCATTTTTATTGCCCTGTACAAAGCGTAAGTCCAAGTGGACCAAGGACCTCCACATCAAACCAGATACCCTCAAACTAACAGAAGAAAAAGTGGAGAAGTGTCTCAATCATATGGACACTGGGGAAATTTTACTAAACAAACTGCCAATGGCTTATGCTGCAAGATCAGGAAGCAACATACAGAACCTCATAAAACTGCAAAACTTCTGTAAGGCAAAGGAAAAAGGCATTAGGATAAAACAGCAACCAACATATTGGGAAAAGATCTTTACCAATCCTACATCTGATAGCAGGCTAATATCAAAAATATACAAAGAAATCAAGAAGTTCTAAATCAAGAGAGCCAAATGACCCTATTAAAATGGGGTGCATGGCTAAACAAAGAATTCTTAGCTAAGGAATATCAAACTGCTCAGAAGCACCTAAAGAAATGTTCAACATCCTCAGTCATCAGGGAAATGCAAATCAAAACAATCCTCAGATTCCACCTCACATCAGGCAGAATGGCTAAGAACAAAAACTCGGGTGACAACAGACTCCTTACACTAATTAGTATCAAAAGTTCAGTTGACAGCACATGTTGGACAGAGTGTGGAGAATGAGGAACACTCCTCCATTGTTGGTGGGATTGCATACTGGTACAACCACTCTGGAAATCAGTCTGGAGGTTTCTCAGAAACTTGGAAATTGCACTACTAAGCACCCAGCTATACCTCTCCTGGGCATATACCCAAAAGAGGCTCCAACATACAACCAAGACACATGCTCCACTATGTTCATAGCAGCCTTATTTATAATAGCCAGAAGCTGGAAAGAACCCTGATGCCCTTCAACAGAGGAATGGCTTTAAAAATATTGTACATCTACACAATGGAGAACTATTAGATATCAAAAACAATGACTTCATGAAATTCATAGACAAATGGATTAGACTAGAAAATATCATCCTGAGGGAGGTAACTCAGTCACAGAAAAACACACATTGTATGCACTCACTGATAAGTGGATATTAGCTCAAAACCTTGAATTACCCAAAATACAATCTACAGATCATATGAAGTTCTAGAAATGGGATTACCATAATGCAGATGCTTCACTCCTTCTTAAAAGGGGGGACAAAATATTCATAGGAGGTGATATGGAGGCAAAGTTTGGAGTAGAGACTGAAGGAACAGCCATTCAGAGCCTCCCCCACATGTGCCCCATATATAGCCATCAAAACTAGATAAGTTTGATAAAGCTAAGAAGTTCATGATGACAGGAACCGGATATAGATCTCTTCTGACAGACACAGCCAGATCATGTCCAATACAGAGGTCAATGCTAGCAGCAAACCACTGAACTGAGAAAGAGACCCCCATTGAAGAATTAGAGAAAGGATTGAAAGAGATGAAGAGGATTGCAACCCCTTGAGAGCAATAAAGCCAAACAACCAGAGCTCCCATGGACTAAACCACTATACAAAGACTATACATGGACTGACCCATGGCTCCAACTGTGTATGTAGCAGAGGATGGCCTTGTTCATCAAAGGAAGGAGAAGTCCTTTGTTCCTGCCAAGGTTGGACCCCCAGTGTAGGGGAATGTTGGGGGAGCATGAAGGGAGGATGGATGTGGAGGGGAACACCCTTATACAAAAAAGGGAGAGGGATGGGATAGGAGGCTTATATCTGGGAAACTGATAAAGGGAATAACATTTTAAATATAAATAAAAAAATCGATTTTTTAAAAAATGATAACAGTGACCAAAAAAGTCACTTGTAGTAGCAGATTGTTTAATGCACTTAACTTCTTATTAACTTATTGTCTTTAAAAAACTGAAGTGTTGGCAGAGATGCCCAGCTGCTTGGCATGACTAGATGCACTGAGGTACTTATTTCATGCCACAGAAGCTGCTTTCATATACCAAAAGTTCTTTGTGAACTCCCACATTGCCCCTGAATACGCATAGAGAGAAAATGAATGAATGAATAAATGAATGAATGAATGAATAAAAAATTATAAGTTACAGTTCTTCAGTTTAAAAAAAAATTGGGTACTCTCAAATTTCTTGTACCACTATTGAAAATTATGAAATTAACCTGTTGATGATATCTATTCATAGATGAATGGATCAAGCTGCATAAATAAACAGTAGAACATTATTAATTAATAACAACAAATGAACCCTACCATTAACAAAATGCTGTTGAATCTCTAGGTATAATGCCATCTTTAGTAAATTGCTATTTCAATCTACTTTGAGAAAAACAATTCTACCATCCTTTTTGATATCTTCCATTCATAATGGATTAACATAAAAAATACTATTTAATTCTATAGCATTTGATATCTTATTCTTTTCTTTTGAATCTACTGTCTTCCTAGTTTTAAAAATATGATTTCATGACAAAATATGGGACTAAGTACAGGAATAAATAGATGTTTAGTGGATAAAATATTTGTTGTTCAAGCTTCAGGACATGAATGCCTATCTTCAATGCCATGGATCACAAATATGGCTGCTGCCTATAATCTTAATATTAAAGAGATTGAGACATAACATTCTCAGGGTTGTTAGGCTAGCTTCAATTAGCAGGCTTTTTTGTGTTCAACAAGAAACCCTAGATAGTAAACAATAGAGCAACTGTGGAAATCATACAACATAAACTTCAGGCTAAAGCAAACACACACATACACACACACACTATATATATATAACAGGATTAATTTCATGGTATGCTTAAAATAATCTAGAAAGTCAAATGAAATCATGATTATCATTTGAATGTATCAAAGGAAGAGCAACATTACAAAAGTGATGGAATAAATAATTTTATGTCTCTCTTTAAGAAGAGAAAATTAATTCTTTCTAATCTATGATGGCATGAATTAGATCTGTTTCCAGAAGAAAGAATAATCACATTTTCCTTAAATGTTACTGGTTTCATGCAATACAGGAAGTTTAGACTCATTTATTAAATGTATCACACTTTAGTCTACATGTTTGTCCACCTGTAGGTGTTCAGGAGAATTTTACATTACACTTGTTTTGTTGTATTTTTACCTAGATTAATTTAAAAAAAAAAACAAAATATTTTCTCAGACTTTTAGTAGTATCTAACTAAACATGTGAAAGACACAAAAGACTTTAGGAATAACTTGTTTATAAGTAAATATGTATGGGGAATATATAGATAAATAAAGTAGGTTGCTAAAGCTCAAATATAATTTGATTAACTTTTTATATTTACTCGCCAAATTTGTAACATTTTTACAGTTAATAACTTTTGTTGAAAGCTTTATTTTCAGATCATTGCACTGAATTTCCTAATACATCATTTCTTGGGTGAACAGTTACTAATTTTATACATTCTCCAAATGCCTCTAGCAAGGACAATACTTTTATTTCTGCTTGGATGATTGTTCTTAATCCAGAATAATGATAAAGCTAGTGAATTACTAGAATAATTGAATATTCACTTAGTATAAATTCTGATACATTATTAATTCATGAGACAGATACAAATGTAGTTAAACTATTTTTGCCTGACTTTCATTAAATTCATTGTAAACTTGTATATTACTGATTCCATTGAACTATTGACCTAAGTTATGCACAGCTGAGAGGTTAGAAATTCCTTGAAGCTTATCTTTGATCAAGATGTTTTTCAAGCCAATGGAGAAGAACAGCACAATATTCAAGGATTAAGAACACATTGTTCACTGAGAAATAATAACTCTATATCAAGTTCAATTTTTATACTGAAGAATTTTATTTATAGGGATTTAAGAAATATATTTTTATATTTTGTACATGCATAGTGCAGTACTAGATATGCAAAACTCAAATGTATGTGGATATATGTTATACATGTACAATAACACTGAAAAAATTAAGTGAACGCATGAGATCAGATAAATAAATATATCAAATATATGAGTATTGTAACAATCATTAGTTGCATTACAACAGCAATAATATTAAATAATTGGAAATAATTTTTAACTTTATTTAATCATTTTGTGTTTTACACTACAGATTTTATACCCCTCCCAGTTCGCCCTCTGACTGTTCCCATCTCTTACCTCCTCCCCAACACCCTGTCTTCACTAAAATGTCCCAACCCCTTATCCCCAAACCATCAAACCTCTAAACTCCCTGGGGCCTACAGTTTGAAAGTTAGGTGTGTCTTCTCTGACTGACTCAGACATAGTATTCTTCTACTGTATACATGATGGCAGCCTCCTATTAGCTAGTGTATGCTGCCTGCTGGTGTTCCAGTATCTGAGAGATCTTGGGGATCCAGGTTAATTGAGACTGCCAGTCTTCTTACAGGGTTGCCCTCCTCCTCAACTTCTTCCAGATTTTTGCTAATTCAACTACAGGGGTCAGCAGCTTCTGTCCATTGGTTGGATGTAAGTATCTGCATTGGTCGCTTTCAGATAGTTGTTGGGTCTTTTGGAGGGCAGTCATAATAAGTAATTTCTGTGAGTACCCCATATCCTCAGTAACAGTGTCAGGTCTTAGGGCCTCTCCTTGAGCTAGATCCCACTTTGGGCGTGTTATTGAACCTTTTTTTCCTCAGGCTCCGTTTCTGTCCATGAACTTCTTTCAGACGGAACAATTATGAGTTAGAATTTTGACTGTGGGATGGCAAACCCATCCCTCACTTGATGTCCCATCTTTCTGCTGGAGGTAGGTTATACAAGTTCCAACTCTTCACTGTATGGCAATTTGTCTAAGGTTGAGTCCTGAGAGTTTCTCACCTCCCAGGTCTCTGGAACATTCTGGAGGATCCCCACAACCCCTACCTCCCGAGGTTGCCTGTTTTCATTTTTTTCTGCTGGCCCTCAGGGCTTCAATTCTTTTCCCCCACTCAATATCCTATCATGTTTCCCTCTTTCCTCATTCCCTTTGCCATCCAGGTCTCCCCCGACCCACATTATGACTGCTTTTTTCTCCCTCCCAAAGGGAACTGAGGATTACATGTTCTAGTTCGATCCATTTGTCTACAAAACTCTTTCTTAGTAGCTGAGTAATATTTAATTGTGTAAATGAACCACATTTTCTGTATCCATTCTTCTGTCATGGGACAGCTGGTTGGTTCCAGCCTCTGGCTATCACAAATAAGGCCACTGTGAACATGCCCTGTTGGGTCATCTTTTAGGTATATTCTGAAGAGTGGTATAGTTCAGTCTTTAGGTAGATATGTTTCAAATTTTCTGAGGAACTTCCAAATTGATTTTGGGAATGTTTGTACCAGTTTGCAATCCTCCAACAATGGAGGAGTGTTCCTCTTCTCCACATCCTAGCCAAAATGTGCTGTCAACTGAAGTTTTGATACTAATTGGTGTAAGGTGAAATCTAAGTGTCATTTTGATTTACATTTCTCTCATAACTAAGGACTTTGAACATTTCTTTAGGTATTTCTTGGTCATTTGAGATTCCTCTGTTGTGAATACCTTTGTTGTTTCTTTGCAAATTTGTTTCCCCTTGATCACTTTTTGTTATCCTAGTGTTCTAGCTAGAACTTCAAATACTATATTGAATAGATATGGGGCTAGTGGGCATCCTTGTCTTATCCCTGATTTTAGTGGGATTGTTTCAAGTACCTCTCTATTTAATTTAATATTGAATGTTAGTTTGTATTAAATTCCCTTTTTTAGCCTTGAATTCCTGTTCTCTCCAATACTTTTAACATGAAGGGGTATTGTATTTTGTCAATGCTTTTTATGCATCTAATGAGATGATCATTTCATTATTTTTCTTTGAGTTTGTTAATGTAATGTATTATGTTAATGAATTTTTGAATACTTAACCAATCTTGTATCCCTGGGATGAAGCCTACTTGATCATTGTGAATGATGGTTTTGATGTGTTCTTGTATTCAGTTTGTAAGAATTTTATTGAGTATTTTTGCATCGATATTAATAAGCAAAGGGCCCAGAGGCAGTTAGTTTAACTAAGAGTTTATCTATCTTGTTGATTCTCTCAAAGAATCAGCTTTTGGTTTTGTTGATTCTTTGTATTGTTCTCTTTGTTTCCATTTGGTTGATTTTGGCCCTAAGTTTGACTACTTCCTGACTTCTACTCCTTTTGGGTATGTTTGGTTTTTTTGTTTTTTTATTTTTGTTCTAGAGCAACAATTATTTTTAATGTGAATCTTTCCAAAGTATTGAGGATTTACCCAGTAAAATTAATGAAGTTAAATGATATATATTTCAATAATCAAAACTTTTATTATGAATTTCTTTCTGAAAGATGCTCCCATGCAATTTAACTCATTTTTATGTAATTTTCATAAAAATTGTTATTTTAGTTAGAATAAATCAAAACAATTTTCTTTTCTTTGATTGAATGAAAAATTGGTTGATAATAGTGTTTAGCTATGTAGTCCAAATGTGAAGTGATCATACTGCCTCATTTACTTTTTTTTTTCTTTTCTTTTATTGGGCACATTTTCTTAATTTGCATTTCAAATGTTATCCTCTTTCCTGGTTTCCCCTCTTGAAACCCCTTATCCCATTCCCTTCCCCCTGCTTCTATGAGGGTGCTCCCTCATCGACCCACCCAATCACTCCAGCCACCCAGCCTTGGCATTTCTCTATGTTAAGAAATAGAGCCTTCACTGGAAACAAGGGTCTCCACTCCTATTGATGTCAGATAAGATCATCCTCTGCTACTTATGCAGCTGGAGCCATGTATACTCTTTGGTTTGTGCTCTAGTCCCTCAGAGCTCTGGGGGCTCTGGTTGATTGATATTGCTGTTCTTACTATAAAGTTCCAAACCTCTTTAGCTCCTTCAGTCCTTTCTCTCAGTCCTTTTTTGGGAACCACGTTCTCAGTCCATTGGTTGGCTGTAAGCATCTGCCTTTGTATTGGTCAGGCTCTAGCAGAGCCTCTCAGAAGACAGCTATAACAGTTGCCTGTTAGCATGCACTTCTTGGCATGTTCAATAGTGTCTGTCTGGGTTTGGTGACTATATATGGAATGGATACCTTGGTGGGGCAGTCTCTGGATAAAATATAAGATCTAAAGAATAATCTATGATAGATTCATTTTTTCTATATGTTCTGTGTCCATTGTTGATTTCAGAACAATGAAATAATAGAGCATTCAATAGGTCTTATAGCATTGTAAGACTCTCAATTTTCAGAGATATTAGGTTATTTATTTTTTTTCAAAGAAGGAAATTAAACATTTGAATTAAAACTTAAGGTTCTATAAAACTCTATGCTATGCTGGGTTGTTTTGTTGTTTTGTTTTTTCTTGAAAATGAAATAATTAAAATCAACTCACGGTTGAACAAATTCAAACTTGACTTTTTTATTTTATTATTTTATTTTTGATTTTTGTTGTTGTTGTCGTCATTGTTATAGGTTTCACTAAGTTAACACAGTAAATGTTCCAATGTCTCATTCATCTGTGTTTCCACGTATTACTCTCACTGCTTTCAAGAATTCTAATTAGAGTCAGAAAGGGGCCAAAGCCAAGAATAGGATGTTACTCACAGCTACAACTCTAGACAAATAAATACTTCTGCCAGGTTTACAAGGTAAAATTATCATTGTGATGATGGAAAGATGCCCAGATTAAGGAATAAAATATGGCAGTCCTGCCAGAAGTTCCAATGGAGTTCAGACTGACTAGTGATTAATGTTGCTGTCACCTTTCATCAGTGTTCTAGTTTCTCTTCTGTTTCTGTGATAAAACTCTGACCAAAAGCAATTTGAGGATGGAAAAGGGTTTCTTTCATTTACAAGTTATAATTCGATATGATGGGGAGTGCCCCAATCTTTGGTTTCAGTAATATTTACTTTTTTAAATCGAAAGAGTGGTTTTATTCAGCTATTACATTTATTTCTAGAAATTTCAGAATTAAATGTGTGTGTGTGTATTGTGCATGCATAGCATATAGATATATTTATACATACCTATACATGTTTCTACTGAATTTGAAGAAAAATAAAGATAAATTTTATATTTTTATTTTTACTGCCTTTATCATTTCCATATTGCATGTTGGTTCTCTGAGAATGTGATTTTGCAGATATAAGGATTTCAATAAATTCATTTATGAATATTTGAAATTTTTTAATTGGTAATTTTTCTTATTTACATTTCAAATGTTGTCCCCCTTCCCAGTTTCCCCTCCTCTTTGCCTCTAAGAGGGTCCTCCTCCACCCACCAACCTATGATGCTTAATTCCTATTTAAAGGGGGAACAAAATAATTATGGGACATAGAAGGAGGGAAGTGCAAGGGGGGAGGGGGAGAGATAGAGAGAGAGGGAGGGAGGGAGGAGAGGAGAGGAGAGGAGAGGAGAGGAGAGCAGAAGAGAGGAGAGGAAGGGCAAAAGGGGAAAGGGGCAGGATCAGGTATGAAGATACAGGAGAGAATTTCAGATCATCAGGAAAATGAAGAGAAATATGTAGCAGTTGGGGGGGAGGAAGGGAAAACACTAGAAAATCGCAGATGCCAGGGAAGTAAGAAATTCCCAAGATCCAACAGGGATGATATTAGCCAAAATATTTAAACTTGTATTTTGCAGTTTAAATCTCTGAAAATGTTTTTTATGAATATTTTTGTTATATTTGGGCTTCTTTTTCACTTGGCCATTCTGAAGAATTCAGTTAAAGACTAATTGTTTCCAGCCATCGCATAATTACCTTCCTGAATACATACAGCATTATTTCTAAATTCTTTCTTCATAGTGAATAAGATATGTATTGTCACTGTTCATCTGTGATATCCATATCCTGCTATAACTCATCATTCTGAGAGTTCAGAGATGTGTTTGCCTCTAGGAAATAATTGATATTTACATAAATGTTAGAAGGCGGTTTGCCCGTACATATCTGTATTTTCATTTCTGCATCCATTCTTCATCATAGTTTTAATTAGAAAACCTACTATAGATCTCTCTAAAATATACCCATATCTTTTCAACTCAAGCACCTGTCCTTGGAGTCTAATAATGTTTTTTAACCATATTAATAAACTCTTGGTTTAAAATCTTAAGTATAATATATTACCTTCATAATCTCATTGTGGCTCCAAGAATCTTTTACTAATATAAGAAAACAGGGTTCAATGTTTTCACCGAATACTCAAGTCTTTCTGAAGGATATTGGAGGGAGTGAAGAGATGCCACGATAGTTAACATGCTGCTTATGATCAGAATCTAGTGCCCAGCTCCTATATTGTACAGTTAATCACTGCCAGTAACTCCCATACTGAGGCATCTGATGTCTTTATTTTGCAACTTTGGACAAGCTTCAGACATGGATATCCTAATGTTCTTATACTCACTTAGACACACACACACACACACACACACACACACACACACACACACAGAGAGAGAGAGAGAGAGAGAGAGAGAAAAAAATAATCTGTGGAGAATATCCAAGATGATAGACATATATCATTTCTTTGAATATGCCATGGGAGCACTTTTTAACACATAAACATATATTGAATAAATAAAAACTTATTTCGGGGGGTTGGGGATTTAGCTTAGTGGTAGAGCGCTTGCCTAGCAAGCACAAGGCCCTGGGTTCGGTCCCCAGCTCCGAAAAAAAAAAAAAAGGAAAAAATGCTCAAAAAAAACCTTATTTCGGGACATTGTTTTATATCAATTTCAAATATAAGTAAAATTTTACCTAATAATCTTCCATTACTCATTAAGATAATAAAGTAATCTTAGGAAAACTGGTTTTTCTCTTAAAATACCTTAGTTTTCTCATACCAAATTAAAAAAATATTTTAATGTCATGAAAATTAAATATGTTTTCATATCATTACTCTTTGAAAATGTTGTGCAGTGTGCTTTGATCAAATCCATCCCATGTTCTCTGCCTTCCAACTACTTCCAGAACCAACCAAAATGTCTCTTTCCCAACTTCATGTACTAACTGATTGAGTCCATTAGTGTCACCTAATTGTGTGTGTGTGTGTGTGTGTGTGTGTGTGTGTGTGTGTGTGTGTGTCATCCACTGTTGCTTAGACAAGAGTTAAGGGCCATATCCCAGAAGAAAACTGACTCTCCATTCCACAAGGCCAATCAGGAACCAATAACTCTTCAGAGTCATGCAAATTCATTAGTTTCTTGCCTGTATCATTTATGCTGGAATTCTGTACTGATTTTATCTTTAGCAGGTCTCAAATATACAGCCCCATGCATTTTGAGTTCTTGAGTACAATGGTATTATCATGTCCTGTTTGTTAACAGTTCTCCACAATATCTGGCTCTGTGAGGTTCATGAACCATTTAGGACTGTGCCCTCCATAGTCACTTATTGTCTCCATTTAACCAGTTATGGTTCTATGTGCTAACCACCATTCACTCACTGCAGAACACACTTAGCTGATGTCTTATTGCTTCACACATCTTTTGGTGAAAATTAAAATGTAGTGAGAATATTGATACAATGTAATTTAGAAAATAATAGTAGTAGCTTCTCTGATAATGCCTGAGACCCACTTAGCCCAGTATTCTTTACCAAATTATGGAGCTAAGAATGGTCATTGTTTTTGTACAGCAGTCTTAAATCTAACCAAAATACAATTGCGTGCCTGTATTGCATTCCCATTATTCACACAGCAATTAACACACATCAAGGGCATTTTCAGTTACTAAGATTGTAAATGCAAACTATTAAAACAAAATCACCTGTGACATTTAACTTAAAGATGTTCATATATTTTGTATATTTTTCACTCTTGTAGATTATTCCATACTGAAATATACTTGGCTAAAATATCAGAGTCAATTGTCAAGGGAAAAGAATAAAGTAAATTGTGAAAAACAGTTTATAATCCCATAGTCTGTGCCAGGATCACTCAAAGTCACTTATTCTGCATCAAGGTGTGAAAGCTTGGCTCTTTACTCCATAGGGTGACATTGCAAAAATCTGCTGTGGCAACATTTAGGATATGATCAATAGCTACGAAACTTTCATGTCACAGCCTGCTACCTCATTTGTACATCACTCTGTACCAGAATCAAAGAAAGTTCCCCTTGCTTTTATGTGCTCAATTAAAAGTGTAAAGCCCTTAGTATCAGCGCTTAGAAAGCCAGCCAGATGTCTGTGAGTTTGAGTCCAACCTTTTGTCAATATCGTACATTGCAAGAAAAACAGGCTACCTACTAAAATTTCTTTCTTGGAATAAAATACAGCACACACACACACACACACAAACACACACTCAACACAAATACACAATTCATAAAGACCTAATAAGCATGATATCTAGCAAGTTATATTAATAAATATTTACAAGTTGAATTTGTAAAATATATTTGTTTGTAATAGATTCGTTTTATAAGCAGGGCAGTTATATTAAAATTAAATTCATATAGAAAGAAATATTTAAATAACATACCAATATCAAATTTGTTTAAATTTATAATCTGGTCTATATGTGAATTGTCCTTATTATAATACTTAGATATAAGCCATGAATCTTAAAATGATACTGGTTAAAAATTGATCTGATTTATAATAAACTAGAAACTACAAAACTCAATGCCCTTGTTCTTTGAAGAAGCTTAAAAGCTTTCAGAATAAATCAGTCTGAAAGGAATGCCATTTCAATAAAAGATTTACAACTATGAGCTTCATCTAGTATAAATGTGGTTCTGATTTATTTTTCAAATATATTTTAAATATTGGTAATTGAATCTAAGGTGGGTACACAACTCCTATTAAAAAGATAAATGCTGCATGAAAATGTCAGGACCTGTTCCTCACTGCTTTGCTGAAACACTACTCTAAAGATATTTGCTATGTCTCAAACTTCCCACTCCTTCTAAGAACTCAGTATGGTATGCTTACTTTCTTCTCACTGCTACAGAGTGCATTAATGGCCATTTGTGATGTAAAAGACTGTTGTAAGCTACAAACTTACAATAGTTACTATGTGAAAAGACTTTGTGCACATTTAAGAAAAATGTCTAAAGCTATCAAGACTTATGTTAATGTACAGTGATATTCAGCTTTTGGTTACTAATTTTTGTCTGGTTTATATAACATGTGACCAAAATATGCATTTGGGATACTCACTTCAAACCACGCTAAATAATTTTGGATATGAATATACTGGAAATTAATAAACTGCCTTTCCAAATATAACTGTTTATCTCATTGCATTCCTAATTGATTATTCAACTCAGAGATAAGTAGCATCCATTTGAGCATATGTGGACATTTTAACTGACCATTATTCTTAATTTTGGTTTATTAGTCTGAATATGCATAAAATATTCATGGATTAAACATTGCCTCTCAATACCTAAAATCAATTCCTGGTTACCCATTTAATATGCTTTTGATCATCATAATCTTCAGATTAACAGACTTTTCATGTGTATGTGCTCACATGGTTCACAGTGTTTCACACAAATAGACTCCAGATGAAAAAAAAAATCACATAATATAAACTAAGTTATGTCTGGGTATTTTAATTTTGTCTGAGTTTATAATTGATTTTTGCAATCATGACCTCTAATTCAATATTATGTATCAATTTTTGATTTAACTACAGCTCTGCTTCTGCCATTGTATTATGGCAACATAAAATAAACTGTACATATCACATCCATACATCTGTGTCCTACCTCTGTTCTGGTCCTCTTAAAACTACAAGGTTATACATTAGCAGAGTCTCATGAACATATTTCCGATGAATAATATAATTAGTCTGAGTAATTATGGGATTGATATATTCACAGATTGGTCTAATTAGCCTTTGAACAGACCGATGCCTCTAATGGGAAGTTAATAAATTCTCTGGCTGATCTTCACAAACCTTTTATTCAAGAGTTGATTAATGTCCAATCTTTTGGCAAAGTAACTAGGCAAGAGGCAAAATGTCAGCCCTTTCTCAATAAACAGTTCACTGTCCTGAGTTCTTCATGGCATTTTTAAAATATATTTTTAAATAAATTGTGACTTACTATACTATATTCTATAGAAGGTCAAATGAATGAGAGGTTTTATAATGCTTATAAAATGATTACTTTTTTCATTATAAATATGAATTATGAATAGAAGTTTTGTGAAACTATTCTAACATTATATATCAATATATTAAAACAGAAATAATGAAAACCAAATAATTTGAAGCACTAATTTTAATTGTATCCCATTTAGCAATTCTTTACAAAATTAAACAATATACTATTGCCCTTTTTACAATATTAAAATGTTTTGTAATTCTACTTATTTGGCAATAAAGTTATTTGTATATATTTACAAAAATTAGAACTTAAAGATTTATTTATTTATTTATTTTATGTATATGAACACACTGTAGTTGTCTTCAGACGCACTAGAAGAGGGCATCAGATCCCATTACAGATGGTTGTGAGCCACCATGTGGTTGCTGGGAATTGAACTCAGGACCTCTGGAAGAGCAGTCAGTACTCTTAACCGCTGAGCCATCTCTCCAGCCCCCCAAAAAAACTTAAAATCAAACAATATTACTGATAGATATGAGTAAGATTTGTTTATATTACTTAAAACAAATCTATTAATTCTTAGATAAATAAAATGTATTTTTATATATTAAGAATTTTAATAATATTATATATTAGCAAGTTTAGTCACAATACTTATGTGAATCTCCTTTGCACTAAATTAGGGTCACTTAATGTATTAAATCCAGTGAAGCAAATCTCTTAGTTAAAAGGCATAATGACAATAATTAAAGTTTATCTAATTATGTGAGTGCACATATGTTCAAGGCACACTTGCCTTGTTCTACCTCATTGCTGCACAACTGTAAATAAAACTAAACTTGAAGCCATAATAAATAGCCTTCCTTATGAATTATTTAATAGTTGTGAAATATTTGTTTAATTTTTAGGAAATATTAGGTGTGTATACTACATATATTTCTATAGAAAAGAGGGTTTTGATCTAATTTCAAATTATTACATTAGTACAGTTGTGTGACTCTTTAACTTTGATGAAGATTCACACATTGATCAACCCAACATATAATGTGTGACCAGAAACTTACTATATATCACCTGCAGACCTCCCTACTGCTCATGAACTATAGAAGAACTATTTTGGGGAATATGTAACCTAATTAAATTAAATTAAATATGTTTGTATCATTTTTACTAGGCTAGAAGTTCACAAATGCAACTGCCACAAATCTTAATTTATTCTAAATTTTAAAATATCCTAGGTCATTTAATAATGAAATCAAAGTTAAATGGATACATGGGCTCAAGAAACACAGGTGATAAATTTCAAGACAACATGTTATATTTGGCAATAGTAGATGTGTGTGTGTTTTCATGTATGTGTGAGTGTGTGTGTGTGTGTGTGTGTTATGTGTTTGTGTGTTCTGTACACAAGAGTTTAATTTAACTGGTCTTTCTCTGAGAGATGATTTGTCACTTAACATGAAGTTCATTGATAAAGCTACAGTGACTAGCCAATGGTGTTGACAAAACTGCCTATCTAAATTCTCTTCCATAATACAGGTTTAAATGCTCATTAATATTCCTGCATTTTAATTTCACTCTTGCTAATTATCTGAACTCAAATCCTATTCTTTGAGTAAAGCATTTTATCTTTCCAACTGAGCAATGAATTGTCACTCTTGTGTACTAATAGTTTACCATGTGATCTCCTTAAAAAAAATGAGGAAGAATAATTTTTCAAGTACCATTTCTGCTGGATGAAGAAATTTTACAGCTACAGTTGCTTTCTTTCTCTGTAACATTCTCCATTCTGTGTCTTGAATACATTTACATGAAAGGAATTTGATGCTAATAAAACTTGTGTTTCTGTATTTCTCACTTGATTATATTCTTTTAAGTTATTTTCTTAACTTATTCAGTAGTGAAATTTTCTGTTAATTTTTTTCCATACATAAATACTTAATCTATTCTTACTTCATATATATGACTATGTATATACTGAGTGACTTCCTTTTAATTATTTTCTAATGATTTAAAAATATTTTTGTGATAAGTTGAATATTTCAATAGACACCTTAAATTTATAAAACCTTGCTTGTATTAATACATAACATTTCATAATATGTAAAAATCTCATCCTGCATTATGTTTAATATCATAACATTTTCATATTGGTCATATTTATGAAAAATTATTTTGCATTTAACATTCTATTGAAAAATATTTTGAGATTTTTCTTAAAATAATCCTTAATATATTTTGATTGCTTCTTTCTTAGGAATTCTCTTATTTTCCTAGTAACCCCCTGCATTTTCTACTTGATGTCTTTTAGTTCTTTAATAAGCCAGAGGTTTTTAAGCTGGCTTGGTCATTGAACTCTTCCCTGAAGTTCGGCGATTCCTAAGTAGCAATAAGTGAAAACAATGATTCATCCTATTCCAGGGTTCATCAGTAGCCACAACTTTCCTAGATAATGCTAGCAACCCATTAAGTCCTTAACCTACTATGACTGACAGTTGACAGTAAACTCTTTACAACCCTATTGCAGACAACCGAAGCTTCATTGAATTCATAGTTACATTTCTTTGAGCAGTTCTGAGTCATTGAATTTGCAGTTTCCTGCAAAAATAAATTTCTCTGAACATGGTTGGGAGTAACATTTGCTTATTTATATGAATATGGACATTTAGAAAATAATCCAGTACCATGTCCATTTACCAAGACTAGTGCACACTAAGTTGTCTCTTAGGTAATATGATCTCCCCAGCCACATAATTCCGAGAAGTCACAATACAAGGCATATATTATCTGCTGTATATGAAGACTCAAATCTAATGGAGAACTGCTTCTTAGCCCATTAACGGTCATGATGCAGCTGTACCTGGAGAAATATTTTATCCATATTACAAACAAACAAGAGAACATAAATACAAACCATGTGAGTAGAGATACATTACATGGGGAGATAATACTAATCTCAGAAGCTATGGGTAATCAAATTAGGTTCTCAATACTAATACTTTCCTGTGAGTTGTTGTTCAAAAAGAACCTAAAGGGCCTTAAGGCAATACAGAGCCACTGTCTTTGCTCTCAAAAGACATATCAGAAATGTATCCATTCTTTCCAGTTTCTGGCTATTACAAATAAGGTTGCTTTGAACATAGTGGTACGTGTGTCTTTGTTATATGTTGGAGCATCTTTTGGGTATATGCCCAGGAGTGGTATAGCTAGATCCTCAGGTGTACTATGTCCAATTTTCTGAGGAAACTCCACACTGATTTCCAGAGTAGCTCTACCAATTTGCAATTTCATTTACCCTCTAAGCCTCAGAAACCCAATCTCTGCCACATGGGACAGGGGATAGGAGAGGATTAGGAGCGTGTGAGGTGGGGGATAGAGAAAGACAAAATAAAGGCTCTGAAGCTCCACCAAGCAGGGCCACATCGGCTTGGAAAGCCCGGACCACAGCCTCCTCTCGGTCTCAGAAACCCAATACCTGCTGCCTGGGACCAGGGGCTTATGGCTAAGCTCGAGGAGTCAGGGCTGAACCACATTGCCTCTGAAGCCAGAGCCACAAACTACTCAGCTATTAAAAAGAATGACACTCGAAATGTATATAAGAAATACTCAAGTTAATAAAAAAAAAAAAAAAGAATGACTTCATCAAATTGATAGGCAAATGGATGGAACTAGAAAATTTCATCCTGAGTGAGGTAACCCAATCACAAAAAAACACACATAGTATGCACTCAATGATAAGTAGATATTAGCCCAAAAGCTCAGATTACCCAAGATACAATCCACAGACTATATGAAGCTCAAGAAGAAGGATGACAAACGTGTGGATGTTTTAGTCCTTCTAAGGAGGAACAAAAATATTCATAGGAGGAGATATGGAGACCAAGTTTTGAGCAGAGACTGAAGGAATGGCAGTCCGAAAACAGCCCCACCTATGTATCCAGCCCATATACATACACAGCCACCAAACCCAGATAATATTGCTGATGCCAAGAAGTGCGTGCTGACAGGAGCCTGATATAGCTGTCTCCTGAGAGGCTCTGTCAGAGCCTGACAAATACAGAGGCGGATGCTTACAGCCAACCATTGAACTGAGAACTGGGTCCCAAGTGGAAGAGTTAGAGAAAGTATTGAAAGAGCTGAAGGGGTTTGCAACCCCATAAGAGCATCAACACCCACCAACCAGAGCTCAAAGGGACTAAAACACCATCCAAAGAGTACACATGGACAGACCCATGGCTCCAGCCACATATGGAACAGAGGATGGCCTTGTTGGTCACCAAAGGGAGGAGAAGCCCTTGGTCCTGCTGAGGTTCACACCACAGTGTAAGGGAATGTCAGAGCATGGAGGAAAAAGGGATGGGTGGATGGGTGGGGGAACAAACTCTTAGAAGAAGGGAGAGCGGGATGGGTTAGAGTAGTTTATGGACGGGGAACCAGAAAAGTAGATACGAGTTAGCATGCTACTAGGGAAGAAAATTCTAAAACATTTTAACCAGTTGTGATTGTACATTCTACAAAACTAACATGAGAGAAAATGTATATTTTAAGATGATATATATTAATAATTGTACTCTAAAGTACACATGTATATATGTAGCAAAATTATCAAGTCTTTTCTGTGAATACAAGTTACTGGTTAATATCTTCCATATGAACACAAAGGATTCTCTAGAATTTTTGTGTATCTGAGAGCATTTTACTTTGATATTAACTAACTAAAAATGCCTTAGGCTTTGTTTTCTTAAAGGTTTTCCTGATAGTATCTTATGAATAATGAATCCTCCCAACATGGCTTCTCTCACTGTCTACATTGTCAATTATATGTTTGATTATGGGTATTATAAAATTTATACAAATTATAGTATATCACTCCATTTAAGTTCATTCATTCATGACTTTCATAAGATTTTTAACAATTCTAGTAAAATTCTGTGAATTTTGATATCAAAATAATTAACAGTAACAATTTTTCCAATGTCTTTAAAAATATTTTC
This sequence comes from Rattus rattus, assembly GCF_011064425.1. Lineage (NCBI taxonomy): Eukaryota > Metazoa > Chordata > Mammalia > Rodentia > Muridae > Rattus > Rattus rattus. The sequence continues at coordinate 21,638,887 of NC_046163.1, forward strand.
TTCTCTTTTTCTAGTTCAATAGTCCATATTTCTTTATTTATTAACTTTTCATAGATTCTATACATTCACTCAATTTATTCTTTCTCATACCTAATGCTCCTTTTCCAGTTACATTTAAATTTGCCACATGCACTAATTTGTGTCTCTGGAACTTTGATTTATGTTTAATTCAATGTATTCAATATATTTTCAATAAATCATGATTTTATGTTTTAATAATTCTGCTTCTCATATTATTTTTCTATTAGATATGCAGGCTAATTTCTGACAAGGTAAGTGATTTTCCTTAATTCCTCTTAAAATGCTGCATATGTAGGATGTAAGCTATGGTTTTTTTTGTTATAGAAGATAATTAATTTTGACATAAGGTTTATTTTTAGAGTCATAAGATTTTTAAATTGAGTTTGAGATTTATGTATTTAATGTTCATTGGTTTTCTGTCTACATGTCTGTGAAAAGGTGCCAGATCCTCTGGAACCGGATATATAGATAGCTATGAGCTGCCATATAGCTTCTGGGAATTGAACTTGTGATATCTGAAAGAGTAGCCAGTGCTTCTAAACAATGAACAATCTCTTCAGCTTATAGAGCCAGGGTGTTTTCAGGTTTTGCTTGATTCTTTGATTATTTATTTATTTTTTTCTGAGGCAGGGTTTCTCAGTATAATCCTGGCTTTCCCAGATCTCATTCTGTAGACCAGGCTGGCTTCAAATTCAGAGATTGGACTGTTTGCTATCTGAGCCGAGATTAAGGCCTAAGTAACCACCATCTGGCTACTTTGAGTTTAAAATATTATTTACTTTAAAGAAAATATATGGATATAAGTAATTGTAAATCCACTGAAATCTGTGTTGAATGTCCACTCTTTTGATCTGAACCCCTTTCTTATGCATGATATCTAAAGATTGGACAGATCAACACACATAAAAGTGCAGTCATTATCCAATTCTGTTCATCTCCACAGTATTTTGTTCCCTTGTATATGTCATCATCATTCTTACTTACAATTTAGTATATCAGAAAATTTCAACAAAATTGTCTTTAAAAATTCTTGATTTTCCCCACTATATGTTTTTCTTATAGTGAACTGTCATGACTCTTATACATACAACATCCTGTTTGAACTTGTTTTTGTTTTTGACGTTGTTGTTATTGTTTTATTTTATTTTGTCTTAAGAAAAGGTGATTCCTTTGGCCAATGCTAGCTTAAAACTGTCCATATCCCAGACTTCTGATATCTTGTAGGCATTCTCATCATGCCTAGTTCCCTTCTTAAAATTTAAGGATTGATTCTTAGGACTCTAACCATGCTGAGCTCTACTTGAAATAATTTCCCAAATGGCACATAATTTCACACATCACTGATTCTCTTACTTCTTTGGTTATTAATTAGTTCACTGCTATTAGCAAAGTTTTCTAATTTTCATTTGTTTGCCTTTGTTTTCCCATCTCAACTTTCCATTTTAATGGTTAATTTAGGTCTTTATTTTATCATGTATTAAAAAAGAGAATTCTGGTGTATAAATTTGTTTGCCTGGGCATAAATACTGAAAACAAAACCCTATTCTTTGCCTGCTTATGGACAAACTATAATTTTTAAGAAATTCAGCTCACCTAACCTGCCATACATATTCATAATGTAACTTAATTGTGAATATAATTTCCAATTTCTAAGACTAGTAATATGCATTTAATTGCCACAAATATCTTTTCTCCATTTGACATCATTTTGTTAAATTTGCTGCTTTTTAAAAAAAAATTTGCCTGTGGCATTACACATTTTGTAATACTTTGCATTCAACTTGTTATAAGGGAAACACAAATTTGTTGCCTTAATGGAAAATAAAATCTCACTTACATGTTTTGGTTGATATGCATGAAAAAACAGACTCTGTATTTAACCGGGGAATTTTTCAATGTAGAAGAAACTTCCTCAGTTATGAGATTTTAAGAAGATATTTTCATAAGCAAAGGCTATGCAAGATCAATCCTCTTATTATTTATAGCTTCATAAACGGGCTATATTACTACCATTTCTATTTGGTAATTCAGGAGTCTTCATAGTTGGCATTTGCTCATGATGGTGAGGTAGCAAACTCTATACCTTATTTTGTATACACAAAGCAATGTTGAAGTAATGAAAAATTGTGTTAATATTAACATCAACCTAACTGTCATTAAAGTTGAAGAATTTAAGAATTTGTGTACCATAAGTTTATCATTTTGATGAGGTAAAAAGTCCTCCCAGATACTTTTAAATGCTACCAGAAGCAATGCATAAATATAGGTTTTATATAACTTATCTGTATTGAATTATGTTTATGTAACTGGAGAATATAATGGGAATAATCCAATTAGAGGATTCTGAGAAAAAAAACTTATTAAAACTTACGTGAAAATTAGTTAAATGTGAATATAAAGTTTAATGCTACCAAAAGAAAATTACAGCTTGCAATTCCAATGTCATGTATTTGCTCCTAAATCTCAATTTTTTATTTAATGTGCTTTGAAAATATATTCTAATTTGCTATGTAACCTCATAAACAAATGACAAAAATCTGCTTCATTTTGGCTGTTTCTATAAGATATTTGGATATGGTAATAATTTTTCCATATTTTTATGGATTTGAGTCTCCAATTTTATCATTAAAATAAGTAACGGGATTCATAAGTCATGTGTTTTGGAGGATGCTGTCCATTGAGAAAGATCTGTCTTATATGAAGTTCTGTAAAATTTCCCAGTACGTGGGAAAGAATGCAAAACATCTAGTTGAAACAGTTTTACGAAAGGATTAGAATGATGTTGTAAACTTTATTAGTATATATGAGAAGGGAACACTGTCCTTCCCACCCCCTGAACCCTATACCAACCTTCCTGACCCGTCACATTACAGAAGGATTAGGTGAATTATTGGTAGCCTTCCTGAGCACAGGTTCTCTTTGGAAGGCAGCAGATTGGCCGGAAAAAAAGATGAGAGGGCAAAAGTTGGTTTTCAGAGAGTAAAGGTTGCTCACTAATATAACGTGTACCTGTTGACCGTAAGTTAGCTTGAGGCCAGAAGCTACAGGATTCTAGCGATTAACTCTCACTTGTAAAATGGCAGAGGATTAAATAAAGCATTAATCTTTAAAGCATCATTTTCTATTGTGCAGAATCCTGGCCTCCCAATGGACAGACAGAGAGGGAGGCTTGAAGCAATTAACTTTTATTGAAATAGGAAAAGAAATACTTGCTTGCAGACAGAAAAGCTCTTACACAAGCAAGTGTGCATAGAAACATACTTATATTCATGTACACATTCAACTTTTTGTTGGGCTCATCAATGTCTCATCAACTTATATACTTACACAGACACAGACACAGACACACACACACACACACCACACACATACACACACACACACGCGCGCGCGCGCGCACACACACACACACCTATACTTACATATGCATATGTGTTTGGTGGATGGAGGAAAAGCCCAAGTTCTAATGCAGAAAGAACTCACTTATTTTGGATGGAAAAATAAAAATAAGCTCCAATCGTTATTGCATAGAGAAGGGAAAAAAACTTCTACCTTTCTATTGCTAAATGAAAGAAATCCAAGTCTGAAGATAAAGTCCTGCCCTAGTCATTAAGAAGAAGCCTGCTTTGCTTCAATTTAAAAAACAATACAAAACAAAACAAAACTATCTCATAGTAATAAGAAACATGTCTGCTGCTTTTTGCTCTCTCTGAACATCCTTCTGCTCCACTCTCAGCATTCTGACTTTTCCTCTTTCTCCTACATTCTGTTATATTTTTCTATGTTTTGCTGTATCTCTGCCTCTATTATATGTCTACTCTATTTCACTACTATCCCCCTTTGTTTACTTAATGTCATCATTCCTACCTTTTGTACTTTATAAGGAGACTAGATTACATGGTATTCTAAACATCGTTTTAAAAAAATGTTTACAACAAATTCAAACATAAATTCAAATCTTATAATGTTACAACCCAGATATTTACATGTGTTTCCATTAAGTTTAGTAATCTAGCTAAGTATTCATCATCTGCCAATTATACCATGTGTCCAATAGAAGTTTAAACTTTAAATCTAGAGCTGGCACCTGAACCTCACTGATCCCAGCCCACAGCTCCTTGCTTCAAAACTCTGTGGGAGAAAGAGAGAGTTAATCATCCAGACCTGTGGGCATCCAAAAACTTCAGGGCAGGAGAGACAGCCACTTCTGCCCACCTTTGCCCATATCCCTGGCCCAAGAGGAAACTGTATAGTGCCTCTGGACACAGGAAGATAGGAGCAGTCAAGCTGCAGGAACCCTGTGGTCCAGACTGAGCTGGATATGAAGTGGACCACTCACACAGCTCCCTGCACCCAAATCCTATGTGAGGGAGAGCTAGACCTTCAGAGGGGCAAACACTCATGGGAAACAAGAGGAGACTACTCTCTGTCCACATTCCTGACTCAGAAGGAAAATGCATTGTGCCATCTGTGCCCCCTGTGCACAAGGACCTAGGAGAAGTAGGGGCAGGCCATTCTGGTTCTAGCCCACAGGGACAGCTGAAGGCCAATTGACAGGAACAACTACACGTCTGAAAGCAGAGCACTCTATTCACATAACTGGATGAAAGAAAACAGGAAAACAGGTCTACAGCACTCCTGACACACAGGTCTTCAGGAGAGTAAAGCCACTGTCAGAAACAGCAAGACAAGGTAACACCAAAGACATCCTGATGGTGAGAGGCAAGTGCAGGGACCCAAGCAACAGAAACCAAAACTAAATGGCATCATAAGAGCCCAATTCTCCTACCAAAGCAAACACTGAATATACAAAAACACCAGAAATGTAAGATCTTGATTTAAAAATCACATTTTATCATGAAGATGGAGAATTTTAAGAAGCTCATAAATAACTCCCTTAAGGAAATACAGGACAACACAAGTAATCAACTAGAAAGCACTTAAAGAGGAAACACAGAAATCCTTTAAAGAACTACCGGAAAAAAACAACAAACAGGGGAAGGAAATGAACAAAACCACCCAGGAGATAAAAATAGAAAAAGAAACAATAAAGAAAGCACAAGGGAGATAAAACTGGAGATAGAAAACCTAGGGAAGAGATCAGGAGTCACAGATGTGACCATCACCAACATAATACAAGAGATAGAAGAGAGAATCTCAGGAGCAGAAGATTTCACAGAATATATCGACAAAACTGTCAAAAATAATGTAAAATGGAAAAAGCTACTGGTCCAAAACATACAGGAAATCCAGGACACAATGAGAAGACCAAACCTAAGAATAATAGGTAGAGAAGAGAGTGAAGACTCCCAACTCAAAGGACCAGTAAATATCTTCAACAAAATCATAGAAGAAAACTTCTGTAACCTAAAGAAAGCAATGTCTATAAACACAAAAGAAGCCTACAGAACTCCAAATAAATTGGACCAGAAAAGAAACTCCTCCCATCAAATAATAGTCAAAACACCAAATGCACAAAACAAAGAAAGAATATTAAAGCAGTAAGGGAAAAAGGTCAAATAACAAGTAAAGGCAGACCTATCAGAAATACACCAGACTTCTCACCAGAGATGATGAAAGACGTAAGATCCTGGATAGATGTCATACAGACCTTAAAAGAACATACATGCCAGCCCAAGTTACTGTATCAGGCAAAACTCTCAATGAACATAGATGGAGAAACCAATATATTCCATGACAAAACCAAATTTACACAATATCTTTCTACAAAACCAGCCCTACAAAGGATAATAAATGGTAAAGTCGAAGACAAAGAGGCAACTAAACCATGGAAAAAGCAAGAAATTAATCTTTTTGCAACAAAACAAAGAGAAGACAAGCATACAAACATAATAACACCTCCAAATATGAAGATAACAGGAAGCAACAATCACTATTCCTTAATACCTCTCAACATCAATGAACTAAATTCCCCAATAAAAAGACACAGATTAACAAACTGGATAGGTAATGAGGTCCCACCATTTTGCTGCCTACAGGAAACACACTTCAGAGACAAAGACAGACAATAGCTCAGAGTAAAAGTCTGGAAAACAAATTTCCAAGCAAATGGTCTGAAGAATCAAGCTGGAGTAGACATTCTAATATCGAGGAAAATTGATTTTCAACCAAAAGTCATCAAAAAAGATAAGGAAGGACACTTCATAGTCATCAAAGGAAAAATCCACCAAGATGAATTCTCAATCCTAAATAACTATGTTCCAAATACAAGGGCACCTACATACATAAAAGAAACCTTACTAAAGCTCAAAGCACACGTTGTACCTCACATGGTAATGTAGGAGATTTCAACACTCCATTCTCATCAATGGACAGATCATGGAAACAGAAATTAAACAGAGACATAGACAGACTAACAGAAGTTATGAACCAAATGGACTTAACAGATATTTATAGAACATTCTATCGTAAAGCAAAGGATATACCTATTTCTCACTACCTCTTGGTACTTTCTCCAAAATTGACCATATAATCGGTCACAAAACAGGCCTCAACAGATACAGAAAGATAAAAATAATCCAATGAGTCCTATCAGACCACCACGGGATAAAGCTGGCCTTCAATAATAATATGGAAAGAATGCCCACATACACATGGAAGTTGAACAATGCTCTACTCAATGATAACCTGGTCAAGGAAGAAATAAAGAAAGAAATCTAAGTCTTCTTAGAATTTAATGAAAATGAAGGTACAACATACCCAAACTTCTTGGACACAATGAAAGCTGTGCTAAGAAGAAATCTCATAGCTCTGAGTGCCTGTAGAAAGAAACAGGAAAGAGCATATATCAGCAACTTGACAGCACACCTAAAAGCTCTAGAACAAAAAGAAGCAAATACACCCAGGAGGATTAGAAGGCAGGGTTAATCAAACTCAGAGCTGAAATCAACGAAGTAAAGACACAAAGGAATACACAAAGAATCAACAGAACCAAAAGCTGGTTCTATGAAAAAATGAACAATACAAACAAATCCTTAATCAGACTAACCAGAGGGCACAGGGTGTGTCCAAATTAACAAAATCAGAAATGAAAAGGGAGACATAACAACAGAATCAGAAGAAATTCAGAAAATCATCAAATCCTAGTACAAAAGCCTATATTCAACAAAACTTGAAAATCTGGAAGAAACGGACAATTTCACAGACAAATACCAGGTACAAAATTAAATCAGGAACAGATAAAACATTTAGATAACCCCATAATTCCTAAATAAATAGAAGCAGTAATTAAAAGTCTCCCAACCAAAAAGGGCCCAGGTCCAAATACCCACATTGCAGTGGAATTCTATGAGTGGAATTCCATAGTGCAGAATTCTATTAGACCTTCGTAGAAGAACTCATACCATTACTGTACAAACTATTCCACAAAATTGAAACAGATGGAGTGTTACCGAATTTCTTCTATGAAGCCACAATTGCTCTCATACCTAAACCACACAAAGACCCAGCAAGACCCAAAGAGAACTTCAGACCAATTTCCCTTATAAATATTGACAAAAACTCAATAAAATTCTTGCAAATGAGTCCAAGAACATATCAAAAAAATCACCCATCATGATCAAGTAGGCTTCATCCCAGTTATGCAGGGATGGTTTAATATATGGAAAACCTTCAATGTTATCCACTAATAAAGAAATTGAAAGATAAAACCAAATGATCATTTCATTAGATGTTGACAAAGCATTTGACAAAATTCAACAACCCTTCATGATAAAATTCCTGGATAGAACAGGAATTCAAGGCCCATACCTAAACATAGTAATAGCCATATACAGCAAACCAGTAGGTAACATTAACTAAATCGAGAGAAATTTGAAGCAATCCCACTAAAATCAGGGACTAGACAAGGCTATGAACTCTGTCCCTACTTTTTCAAAATAGTTCTCAAAGTCCTATCCAGAGCAATGAGAGAGTGAAAGGAGATCAAAGGGATACAGATTAGAAAAGAAAAAGTCAATATTTGGAGATTATATGGAAGTATATTTAAGTGACCCGAAAAGTATGACCAGAGAACTACTAAACCTGATAAACACCTTCAGCAAAGAGGCTGATTATAAAGCTTAACTCAAATAAATCAGTAGCCATCCTCCACACAAAAGAGAAAGAAGCACAGAAAGAAATTAGGGAAACAATAGTCTTCATAATAGTCCCAAATAATATAAAATACCTCACTGTGACTTTAACCAAGCAAGTGAAAGATCTGTATGATAAGAACTTCAAGTCTCTGAAGAAAGAAATTGAAGAAGATGGGAAGATCTCCCATGCTCATGGATTGGCAGAATTAATATAGTAAAAATTGCCATTTTATCAAAAGCAATCTACAGATTCAATGCAATCCTCATCAAAATTTCATCCAATTCTTCTTAGAGTTTGACAGAACAATTTGCAAATTCATCTGGAATAACAAAAAATCCAGGATAGCTAAAACTATACTCAACAATTAAAGGACTTCTAGGGGAATCAATATCCCTGAACTCAAGCAGTATTCCAGAGCTATAATGATAAAAACTGTATGGTATTGGTACAGAGACATGCAGATAGACCATTGGAATAGAATTGAAGTCCTAGAAATGAACCCACACACTTATGGTCACTTGATTTTTGACAAAGGAGCCAAAACCATCCAATAGAAAAAAAGATAGCATTTTCAGCAAATGGTGCTTGTTAAATTGGAGGTAAGCATGTAGAAGATTGCAGATCGATCCATTCTTATCACCCGGAACAAAACTGTGAATCAAGGTCCTCCACATCAAATCAGACACACTCAAGCTAATAGAAGAAAAAAGTGGGGAAGAATCTTGAACATATTGCACTGTAGAAAATTTCCTGAACAAAACACCAATGGCTTAAGCTCTAAGATCAATAATCGACAAATGGGACCTCATAAAGCTACAAAGCTTTTGTAAGGCAATGGACATTGTCATTAGGACAAAATGACAACCAACAGATTGGGAAAAGATCTTTACTAACCCTACAACTGATAGAGGACTTGTATCCAAAATATACAAAGAACTCAAGAAGTTAGACGGCAGTTATACAAATAACCTTATTAAAAAATGGGGTTCAGAGCTGAACAAAGAATTCACAGCTGAGGAATATTGAATAACTTAGAAGCACCTAAAGAAATGTACAACATCTTTAGTCATAAATGAAATGGAAATCAAAACAACCCTGAGATTCCAACACACACATGTCAGAATGGCTAAGATCAAAAACTCAGGTGACAACAGATGCTGGGGATGATATGGAGAAAGAGGAACACTCCTCCATTGTTGGTGGGATTGCAGACTGGTATAACCATTCTGGAAATTAGTCTGGATGTTCCTCAGAAATTCGGACCTAGCTATACATCTCTTGGGCATATACCCAAAAGATACTCCAACATATAATAAATACACATGCTCCTCCACTATGTTCATAGCCACCTTATTTATAATAGCCAGAAGCTGGAAAGAAACCAGATGCCATTCAACAGAGGAATGAATACAGAAAATTTGGTATATGTACGCAATGGAATACTACTCTACTATCAAAACAATGACTTCATGAAATTCATAGGCAAATGGATAGAACTCGACAATATCATCCTGTGTGAGATAACCCAATAACAGAAAAACACACATGGTAGGCACTCATTGATAAGTGGATATTAGCCCAAATGCTCGATTTACCCAAGTTGCACAGACCACATGAAACTCAAGAAGGATGACCAAAATGTGGATGCTTCACTTCTTCTTTAAAAGGGGATCAAGAATACCCTTAGGAGGGAATAGGGAGGCAAAAAATTCAGAACAGAGATGGAAGGAACTGCCATTCAGTGCCTGCCCCACATGTGGCCCATATATATGCAAACAACAAACTAGATAAGATGGATGAAGCAAAGAAGAGCAGTCTGATAGGAACTGGATGTAGATCTCTCCTGAGAGACACAGCCAGAATATCCAAATACATAGGCGACAGTGACAACCAGCCAGATATTCCAGGGACTAAGCCACTACCAAAGACTGTACATGGACTGACCCTCTGCTCCAAATTCTTAGGTAGTAATGAATAGCCATGTAGGGACACCAGTGGAAGGGGAAGCCCTTGGTCCTACCAAGGCTGGAATCCCAGTGAACGGGATTGTTGAGGGGAGGGTGGTAATGGACTGGGTGGATGGGGAGAGGAACACCGATATATAAGGGGAGTGGGAGGCGTTAGGGGGATGTTGGCCTGGAAACCAGGAAAGGGAATAACATTTGAAATGTAAATAAGAAATACCCAATTTAATAAAGATGAAAAAATACTTTAAATCTGAATTATCATGATTCAAATCATCTGCGTAGTGTATTATTAGTATTAAAGTTTTATATAGATAAAACCAGTCTGTATTTTCTCTATTGTCATTGCACCTTGAATAATTCCTTCATTCTTAGTCTTGGGGCTTATTTATTAGATAATAATTTTAGAGCCTAAAGGAATGCTTTTCTTTAATTGTAAATCTGCTACACATGCTTTCTATCTTCGTGAAATTAACTTGTGACACATGAAACATTGCAGAGACCTAATTGTAGCTCTTTTTATAAAGGGTTCGATAATTACTAGCATAAATTTAGGAATTTTTATATAATCATTATTAGGAATTAAGAAACCATCAATGTCTATATATCATTGCTACAAAAGAGGGCACCTTTGTTGATCTGCAGTATATCTGACTAATAGAAATTGTTACTATTAAATTTAGTAAATGACAGCAAATCATACCAGCTGTAAAAATCTATCCTGACACAAGACTTCTGAAAGATTTCCAACTGAGGATTATCTATTGCTTACCATGCAATGCAATGTATCATCTACAGAAACTCTTTTGTATGCTTTTAGCCTTTCCTAGATGTTTCCTGAAAAAATATACTGAAGCAGATACTGATCTTCCATACTGTTAGTATATTTCTCAGCCAATAATCCATTATATAATTTGCAATGTTTTCACTGGGCTGCTCTAAACTCCAATAGACAAACCAAAATGGTCATTATTTTAAGATTCTTAACTATGGTGGCCTCTTTTCTATTCACATTCTTTCTCTTCCACCTTGTGGTTTTCCTTAGACCCCAATCCTAAGAACATTTAATTCTGCCAATGTCTCCTTGGTCCAGTTATTGTTTGTTGGCATCTTGATTCAGGGATGACTTGACATAGCATCTACCTGTGGTCTCTGGGAGCACCAAGTTCTTAGCATAACAAAAGACCAAACTTCAACATTAGGATAGCTTAAAGAATCCTGAATAATAAAAGAACTTCTGGAGGTATTAACACCCCAGACCAAAACCTGTATAACAGCATCTTAAAAAAAAAAAAAAAAAAAAAAAAAAAAAAAAAAAAGAAAGAAAGAAAGAAAGAAACCCTGCATTGTATCAGCATAGGATCAAATAGGTTAACAATGGAATTGATTTGAAGACCATGAAATAAACCCATAAACTGTTATGGAACCTTGAGTTGACAATCGAGAGAAAACTACATAATGAAGAAAGAAAGTATCCTCAAAAAATTGTCCTGATCTAACTTGATATCTGCATGTGGAAGTATAGAAAATCAACTGTATCTATCACTTTTAAAACCTCAAGTAGAAGTGCCTCAAAGACCTCAATATACATCTGAATACACTAAATCTAATAGAACAGAAAGTAGGGAATAGCCTTGAACTCATTGGTACAGAAGACAACTTTCTGAACAGAGCAGCAATGGCTCATGCTCTAAGATCGAAAATTGATAAATAGGACCTCATAAACCTGGAAAGGTTCTGTAAAGCAAAGGACACTGTCAATAGGAGAAAACAGCAATCTTCATATTGGGAAAGGATCTTCCCCAGTCCTACATTGTGATAGAGGGCTAACATCCAAAATATATAAAGAACTCAAGAAGTTATATGCAAACAACCCAAATAATCCAATTTTAAAAACAGATTACAGAGCTAAGTGAAAAAATATAAACAGAGAATTGCAAATGGCAGAGAAGCACTTAAGAAAATGTTCAATGTACTTCAGTTATCAGGGAAATGGAAATTAAAATGACCCTGAGATTCTATCTTACAACCCACAGAATGACTAAGATCAAAAATTCAAATGACAGCACATGTTAGTGAGGATATGGAGCAAAAAGAACACCCTGCCATTTCTATAGTGAAAATTTGTATAACCACTTTGGAAAACAATTTGGTGGCCTCTCAGAAAACTGGCAATAGTTCTGTCTCAAGACCCAGAAAGACGACAACTGAGCATGTTTCCAAAAGATGCTCTGCCCACCCACCAAGACATTTGCTCAATCATGCTCATACCAGCTTTATTCCTAACAGCCAGAAACTAGAAATAACCTATATATCCATAAACTGATAAATGCATAACATAAATGCTGTAAGTCTACACAACTGAATATTATTTATCTACTAAAAAAACAAACACATCATGCAGTTTTCAGGCAAATGGATGAAACTTCATATTATCATCCAGAGTGAAGTAACCCAGACCCAAAAGGATACACATGCTACGCACTCACTTTTAAGTAGATAAAAGCCATTCTGTGTAGGATATCCAAGCTAAACTCCACAGTCTCAAGAAAACTGAACTAGAAGGAATAGCCAAGGGAGAATGTGTGAATCTCAGAAGGGTGGGTGAATAAAATGGCCATAAGAGGCATATAGAGGTAAGGAACTGGGTGGGATGAGTACATAGGGATGGGAGTGTGGGTTTCAGGATCAAATGTGGGGGAGAGACAGCAGAGATGGCCAGAAGTCCAGAAAAACAAATGGGAATTCACAACAGGCAGGGTTGAGGGATTTGGGGGCATCCAGTGGACATTCCAAAGACATACAATGGGGTAGGGTCCCAGTAATCAGTAGGGATGTTGAAATTCACACAATGGTCATATGAAACATGAAGAGGCAACCTCATGTTACTAGGCCAGTACCAGTGGAAGCATAGGATCATTGACCCACCCCAAAAACGTTTGACACACATGTTGTCATGTCTACAAATATAATGCAGGGACTGGAAAAGAAAGCAAAGACAGAAGGAATGGCTCAGCAATAACAGGCTGAACTGCAGACCCATGCTATGGGCAAGCACCAATCCCTGACACTACTAATGGCACTCTGTTTTTTTTTTTTTTTTCCAGACAGGAGTGTAGCATAATTGTCCTCCGACAGCCTCTATCCAGCAGCTGACTGAAGCAGATGCAAAGACCCATACCCAAACATTGATTGGAGCAGGTGAACTCTTATGGAAGAGCTGGAGAAAAGACTGAGGACCCTGAAGGGGATAAGAACTCCACAGTAAGACCAACATAGCCAAATAACCTAGACCCTTGAGGGGCTCTCAGAGACTGAACTGCCAACCAAAGAACATTCATCGGCTGGACATATCACTCCTTACCCCCATACACAACAGATATGCAGCTGGGTCTTAATGTGGGTCCACCAGCAACTGGAGTGAGGGCTATCCCTAAAGTTATTGTCTATCTGTGGAATATATTCTAATTGGACTGTCTTGTCTCAGTAGGAAATCATACACCTCGCCCTGAAGAAACTTGTTCAAGGGATGGGGATACCACTGGTCGTGTCCTTCCAGAGGAGTGGTGGGAGGAAGAGAAAGATGGTAGTGGGGGACTGTTTGAAGGGAGACCTGGATGGGGAGCAGAAACTGAATTGATGTGAATAATACATAACCAAACAAACCTAGTACCAAAACATCAGAGAGGTGATGGCAACATTCATACATACCATCATTAAAACAGATATCTAACTGAGAATGAGATGAGTAGGAAATTATAGGGTGCATAATTTTGACTCCTGCTTCTCTCAGCTGTTTGAAGTCAGTCATCACTTTCTCCTCCTCCTTTCAGTGATATACTTAGTTGCTGTTCCACACTGTCATTCGTCAGATAAGAATTTTATACAAACCCGCAAACCACTGAACTGAGAATGGGACCCCGGTTGAAGGAATCAGAGAAAGGACTGAAAGAGCTTGAAGGGGCTTGAGACCACCATATGAACAACAATGCCAACCAACCAGAGCTTCCAGGGACTAAGCCACTACCCAAAGACATGGACTGACCCTGGGCTCCAACTGCAAATGTAGCAATGAATATCCTAGTAAGGGCACCAGTGGAACAGGAAGCCCTTGGTCCTGCCAAGGCTGAACCCCCAGTGAACGGGATTGTTGGCGGCAGGGCAGTAATGGGGGGAGGTATGGGGAGGGAACACCCATATAGAAGGGGATGGGGAAGGGCTAATGGGATGTTGGTCTGGAGATTGGGAAATGGAATAACATTTGAAATTTAAATAAGAAATACCCAATTTAATAAAGATGAAAAAAAAGAATTTCATACAATTTATGAAATGCTTGATAGAAAACAGAGCTGACTGCATAATTTCTTTAAGAACAGAGAAAAGGCAGTGTGACAATATATTTCTGTAATTTCATCACTTTAGGGAATAATGTAAGCAAATCAGGAATGTGGAAGCCTTAACCACAGAGTAAGACTTCATACTATTAAGAGTAGTTATTTTGTTGTTGTTGTTTTTGTTTTCTTTTCTTTTGTTTTGTTTTTCCCCAGTGGTCAGAAATAGAGCTGCAATTATTTAAAGCCTCATGCACTGGAGACTAAGGAAGGACGATTAGAAAATTAGGGTTTGCCTGCACAAATAAATAAATTCACAGTAAACCATGAGTACTTAAATAAATTAGTAAGATTTTATCTAAACAAAAGTTTTAAAAAGTACTAGGGATATTTCTCAGAGTAGAGTCTTCACTGGCCTTTTGCAAGGAATTTTGATTCACTTGTAATTAATTGTATGTCTTTAGTTGTATCCTGTGTTATGTTATGATAGCTGATTCAGGGTGTATAATCTGAGAAGATCATGGGAAGTTGATTATTATGCTACTACCCTTATGGATCACAGAGTGTTTTTGTAGAATAACACTGTAGATCGACCTCTGGCTCCAAATGCATAATTATAAATGTGCATATACATATACACGTGGACCTGAACACATACAAATTTTCATAATTATACTCCAAATTGGTATACTTATATGTGTATCTATTCATGCATATGTTAATGTCTTATCACAATATTTACTGAACATATTTCATGAAATATTATATTTTATTCAGGCATCTCCACCCATGGTGATTAAAATCTTGACAAAAATCTCATATCATCTGAGAAGAGTCTCAATAAAAGCTTGTGTGATTTTTTTTCTTTCATTCCTGTGGGTATGTCTTTTGGGAAATATTTTGATCATGTTAATTATATTGGGAAAAATCAATCTATTATGGATGCCATGATTTCCAAGTTATCTGTCCTGGACTGTATTAAAAGAAAAAGATAAAAAAGTATCTTTAAAAAATTTATGCATGAAATGTAGATGGGTAGGAGGACACTGCAGTCATTAAAAGTGATGATGCAGTCTGTCCAAAAAATGATGTCTTTTTCGTGGGTTCTAGGTCTCTATGTGATGCAATAACAGGAAGTGTCTACAATTGCTTCTCCATTTAAGCTATGGACTTAACAGCACTCCCATTTCAAGGATGCTATAGCATTTAAAACTGTTCAAAATAAAACGAAATATATTAGGTAACTAAATATGAGAGTTGCTTAGTTTTTAAAACATTTTAATAATGTTAACTATTAAATATAATGCATAAAATACAAAGAATAAGTAAAGTTAAGAAGACATTAAAACACAAACATAGGGAATGTTAATAATAGCAAAAGTAATTATTCTAAACTGAGAAATCATATATACATATTCTAGCAGAAAATTAAAAGTTCTAGTTATTAAGATAGAAAAATAGAGATGACCATAGCTGACACTTTAAGGTCCAGAATGTGTAGCAAACCTGAGATCACCACCTACTTGGTGCCAAGGGGTTTGGGTGGGCTGATCATGCCTCAGATGACCACTGGACATTGTCATAAAGCATGGGAATGGAATAACACTCCTGAAATGACTGGTGATACTGAGAGGCCTCAAGTGCCACCAAAACGATCCAATAATTGGTGGAGAGATGGAAAAGAAAGAGGAAGAGAAGCAGATTTGTGCACAATCAAGAAATCAATGATTCATTGCCTAGAATACTTGCAAATAAAAATCAGGGCAAACTGGGAGAATCTAGGACATACTGTGACACACTACAGCTTCCACAATGATGTTGTTTTTCTTTTCTTTTTTCCTTCAAAAGGTATGGTTGGCAGGTAGAAAGGCACAGGTAGATGAGTGCTATTGAATATATGATGTGAAATTCATGAAACACAATTTTAACTTGATGCAAGAATGTAAAAGAATATCAAATGATGAAATATATTACAAGAAAAATTAAAAGCAGATGTGTGGAGTCCCTGAAAGGCAAGGGCAGAGAAATGGGAATTTGCATCTAAAGTTAAATAAGGATGAAAATTTACAGTAAAATCCCTTGTGGAGGGACTAAATGTTGATATAATGGGAAAATGTGAATATCAAAGCAAGACATAAAAACATAAATCTGAATAAATTAAGTCCATACTTGAAAGACATTCCCAAAACAACTGGGATCATTAGTTTAAAAATAGTTAGTTTATGTAACATTCTAACTATAAAAAGTGATATTGAGTTATATTAATTAATGTATTCATAGAAGAACTTTGCACAAATAAGATGCCTCCGGGAATAAGTTCTTGAAGTCAAGCCTGATAACTCCAATTGTACTGCCAGCCCCATAAGATAGGAGAGAACCAAGTGTCTCACATTGTCTTTTGGCTTCTACACATGTGAAAATTGTGCTCATTGTGGGAAATGTCTAGTGACATTGTGCTCTTATTTGTTCCTAGGGAGGGATGAAGGACACAGAGACGTAATAACTTGCTAAAATTATGCCTAGTGCCAACACTTGAAAGTTTCTATCTTAACACTTCTCTCAGTTATCCTTATGTTTGTCCATTAACCAAGACTCAATCTTGACTCAGTTATTGATTTATTATGCCGATAGAATTAAGGGAAGCTTGTATATTATTTCATATCAAACCTTGAAATTTACAAACATTAGTCCTGTGATCAAACTCCTATAAATTTAACCAACTCTTCAACTACTTTTGGTATCTTCTTTCAATGTACAAGAATTATCACATAAATAACACTGTTTTATCCTTTAATTTTAAAATGTCTGTTTGCAACTTTAATGAGATGTACAGAATTTGAGACTGGGCATATGTTTATTTGAACACCTATGTTCATATATCTATGTAATGTATTATTTCTGAGCTCATTAAAACAAAGTAATTTTTTATTTTAAAAAATAAGGAAAAAATTCTACTTAAATATTAAATCCAATATTGTTTCTCATATATTTGGTCATAAAAATTATTATTTAGGAACCAATAGTCTTTAGATTTCAGTAATATTGTATAATTTCCTCAGTATTCTTTTATTTAAAATTTTTGGTAATAACTTCCACCACTTCATCTCCTTCTCTGATCTTTATTGATATTTAACTGCTCAGTGAACTTGGATGTTTTTCCTGTACATTTCTAAGCATCCATGGATTTAAGTCTGCTTCTGTTTACTTCATAGCTTTATTTTTGCTTTTTGCATTTTACAAAATGCTCATAAAATACAATGAAAATTAAGTTCAAATCATCTTATTACATTCAAAAAAGTGCTAAAGACCACAATAAACCTTTTTTAAAACATAACAAAATTCCTACTTAGACTTTCATATCTATAAGAAAAGGAAAGTGGACTGGAGAGATGACTCTGTGGTTAAGATCACTGACTGTTCTTCCAGCCATCCTCAGTTCCTTTCCCAGAAATCACATGTTGGCTCACAACCATCTGTAATAGTACCCAAAGCCCTCTTCTGGTATGGCTGAGGAGAGCAAAAGTGTACACACACACACACACACACACACACACACACACAGAGAGAGAGAGAGAGAGAGAGAGAGAGAGAGAGAGAGAGAGAGAATTAATAAACAAATTTTAAACTAATAGGAAGAATTTTTATGATTTTGTCTTACATTTATTCTGAAAGGTATTTCCATACCATGTTTTGTACTGCTGTCATGTACACAAGGCAAAAGTATTTAATGTTGAAAATAGGATACATGAACTATTAAAATATTAGTATATTTTAATTCCTATTTTAATTCCTAATTTTAAACCATATTAAACTGATTGTTCTTAAAAATTATTTTTAATTTATTCTTTTGTCCACTCTACAATATTGCCTTACTGTCATGATTGACTATCAAATAAACTTTCTAGATGCGCTGAAACAAGTCAGCCATATAGATTACTTTAGAAACTATTGTAATTAAAAGGAGGATAAAAATGCACACCTGGTAGACCAATCATAGCTAAAAGCAAGAAGCCTGAAATGATATAATAAACAGTTAAAATACCACCTGCTCCTGCCTTTGGCACAATGGTATATTAATGTTTGCCAAGCAGCTGTGATATCCTGGTACAAGTTAAGCAGTAAAAAGTGGTTATTCATACATTTTGGTTCATAGAAGATTGGTAAATGACACATAAGTTGTAATATGGAAAGCCTTAAGTCTGTCTGAGTCCTTCAGTCTGTATATCATTAGCATACTTTTTAAGTCATGAAATATTTATCATCAATTTTATTGCTGCAATGCCTTTTTCTTGTAGAAGTAAATTTTTCTGAATCTAATGTTCACAGAATATATTTGCAAATCTAAAGTGCCCCTAATGTGAGGCATTAGTCATGTTTCTTACTGAGAGTAAAAAATGTACCACTCACTTTAGAGTCTATGTTTATAATCACTATCTCTTATACTCTATTTTTTATTACCAATTTACCATTAATTAATTAATTAATTAATTTTAAATACACCTCATTCGGATAAGACAATGAAGAAATTAAAAAAAAAACAAAATAAAACAGTTTGAGTAATGCATTTTACTTAAGAAGCATATAATTGTTTATTTTAAAAATAAGTATTTATATTTATTCTCGTGTGTGTGTGTGTGTGTGTGTGTGTGTGTGTGTGTGATTTTATATCCACAGTGTGCATACATGTCCCCACACAGGCCAGAGGACTTTGAAGGCCCTGGAACTGGATGTACAGATAGTTGTGAGAGCCACATCATGTGGTTGTTGGTTACTAAACCAGATGTTCAACAAGAGGAGCCAAGCTTCTAACTACTAAGGCATTTCTCTAGCTGATTCTGCCTTCTCTTTCTATTACTCACCTATCACTCATCTATCTGTCTGTCTGTTTGTCTGTCTGTCTATCTATCTATCTATCTATCTATCTATCTATCTATCTGTCTATCTATCTTGAATCAAGAAAACTAAAAGCTTAACATTTTTCCCTTACTGATTTAATATTCTTTTTTTGTTTTGTGTATTAGGTGTTTTAACTATTATGTGGTGGGAGGGATTTCTTTTCTGGTCCAAACTGTTTGGAGTCTCCTGAGAGGCTTGGCCAGAGCCTAACTGATACAGATGAGGATGCTTGTAGTTAATCTTTGAACTGAACAAGGGGACCCCAATGGAGAAGTGAGAGAAAATACTGAAGGAGCCGAAGTGGTTTGCAATCCCATAGGAAGAACAATATGAACCAACCAGATTCCCTAGAGCTCCCAGGGACTAAACCACAAACCAAAGAGTACACGTGGATGGACACATGACTCCAGCCACATATGTAGCAAGGAATGGCATTGTCTAGCATCAATAGGAGGAGAAACCCTTGGTCCTGTGAAGGCTCATTTCCCTAATATAAGGGAATGCAAAAACATTGAGGTGGCAGTGGGTGGGTAGGAGTAGGAGTATCCTCATAGAAGCAAGGGGAGGGGGATGGAGTATGGGAGAGAGGGAAAAGAGGATCACATTTGAAATGCAAATACATAAAATACACAAGAAAAAAATAATAATAATAGATGATAAAAAATAAAATATAAAAGAAACAACAAGCAGGACAACATGCAGATGTTTGTATAATTTTTAAGAGATTTCTTTTTTCCAGCATTTGTATTAGAACTGACAGAACGTACATATGAATTTTTTGTAGGGTAAATCAAAAGACCATGTAAAGCCTAGTGACATTTACTTATAGCCTAAAGCCGTATGATGCAAGGAATATTATGCAAAACTTCAATATTTTTTTCTTCCTTTTCTGTACAGCTTGGGACTAGATAAGTTACAAATGCACTACCAAGCACTGGTATAGGCCTGATGTACATGAAGAATGATATTTCCCTTAAGGAAAAAAGTTGTGACTATTCAGACTTATTACAAAGGCTAAAATCTTGAGTGATTTCATGAGAATAAACCAGACATACAAATTAAATATTCATTACTGTTAACAATAATTCACAGGGTATTTTTATGTTTTAAACAATCTCCTAAGCTTCACACGATCAAGCTTCATAATGAGTCAATAGTTAAGTTCTGCATCCATCTTAGTACAGATTTAAAGATTGAGAAAATACATATTTTTAATCTAACAAAGTATGGATGATTTTTAGCACCACGAGCTCATATACAGACTTTAGGATATCGTGGCAAAAAACAAAGAAGAAAAAAGAAGAAACTGATCTACATTTAAACTAGTTTCACTGTGTCATTTAAATGTGGTAAATGTAAATGAATTAGCGAATTCGGGTTTTTTTGTTTGTTTGTTTGTTTTTTGATTGGATCGAATTCTCTGAATGTGAAGGAGCCACTTTCATTAATCAAGTAGACAAGATAAGGTTTATTGGTATCTTACTGCTTATCACCCTTATTCACTTTAGTATAATCAAAAACTAAAAAATACAGAAACCTATTTTGTGCCAGAACCTATTGGGCTCTTACATTGACTGGGTGTTCACACAGAAATCTGTTAGAGGAGATCTAAGATGAGCTTGAAAAGACATTCACAGACATAATGAGGAGTATATGATATACTTTACATATTTAAATTTGTTCAATTGTAGTAATTCTATTTAACTATTTGCTTTTTTGTTAATATTTTACTTAAATTATATTAACGAACATCTATGCTGAAAGTGCATTTTTTAAGTTTTCTGTTCCTTTCTTCTGGCATATCCTCCTTTTGGCTCCTTTACATTTTTTTAAATTTTCTCCTTTAATACTTTAAATTAGTCTTGAAATTGACTGTATATTATTCTTAGTATCTTTTGACAAAGTAGAGCATTTTCTTCCTCTGTGTAATTTGACACAAAGTAATGAAAATACATTTTATAAATAAGTTATTCAACCACACATAAATATAGATCAAGTGTAAGTTCCAGAAAAGCCACTAATAGGAAGCCATAATATGTTTTCAAAGGATCTGTGTGGTAAGGGGAAAATGTCCAGACACCACATTTAAAATTATTAGAAAAATAACATTAAATTAATCATTAAATTAATTTTATGTTGGCAATAGATGTACTGCTTGAGTTTGGCATGAAGAGCTGTTTGTTTACCCAGTGAGTCTTCCTTGAATAAAACTAGTTTTTTTTTTTTTATTTTAATTGCAAGTAGCTATCTATTGGAAGCAGCTCCTGGGTTAGGAATGGGCGTCTTTGTTTATCTCTCCTTTCGGCTCTATGATCTCATCTGGTCCGGAACATGTAGGCCTTGTGCATATGATCAAAGTCTTTGTGACTTCACATGTGTGCCAGGCCTGTGGTTCCTAAAAGACCTTGAATCCTTGGTGTTCTGCATCCCACTCTGTCTGTTATGATTTTCTGCCTCCTCCTTCATAGAGATGACTAAGCTCTGTCAGGAGGATTTTAACGGAAACATCCCTTTTAGGGCTGAGTGTTCCAAGATTTCTACTACCTACATAGTTTTTGCCTGTGGTTCTCTTTTATTTCCCCCATCTGCTGCAGGAAGAAACATTAGAGAGGATAATTGAAGAATGCACTGGTCTGTGAGTATAGCTGGATTTTGTTAGGAGTCATTTTGTAATGGCTGAGGAATGCTTCATTGAGTAGCACACATTTCCTCCATTCATTCACTAAGAAGGATGTGAAGACATATGTTTCTCCTACTACCTCGCTTCTGTCTACAATGCCTGCTATCCATCAGCTGCATCTGGCCAATGTTCTGCTGTGGATCTGTTTTTAAATATTAAAGCGACTGTATTTTTAATAGTTTCTTGAAGACTCCTATAAACTATTCAGGTTTTGCGTTACTAAAGTTCACAAACATGGACAAACATAATGAAAACTTTTGAAAGCATACATTTATACCATAAACAAAATGATAAAAGTACTGAAGACATAATTCCCAAACAAAACAAAGGAAACTGTTCTGTATGTTGATTCATTAAACAGATCTACTAGCATTATTTCATAAAAACTATGATCATAGCAGTTTGGTAAGGGTGAGTGGGTGGGTAAGGTGGGGTTGGTAAGTAGGCAGCTGAGGGAGCAACCCCTTAGAGATAAATGGGAAATGGGATGGGATGAAAAACTCTGGGACAAAGGACTTGAAATTAGAGCAACATTTGGAATGTAAATAAAAAATATAATTTAAAAACAGTTTGCAATTGGAAAGAAATTAGTAACTATTTTCTTCTTAGTTTTAAGAAACAAGATCACGATTTGTCTTTCATGTGTTAAAGACATTTATAAATTTTGGGGAAAGTGCCCATTTATGATGAATAGTTTATAATTCCCTATTATTGGCATTTTCAAATGATATTGTAATTGTCTCTAATAACTTTTAAAATTAGACGCTAAGCCTTTGACTTTAGAGATGTCTTATTTATTAATATATATAATTTCTAATGTTTCATATTTTCTTAAACGTATTCATGTTAAACGACTTGTAGCACTTGTTATAGCATTTGCCTTGAGTCAGAAAATAATGATAAAATACCTAAACCAAGTAGATTCTTAATATTTTATGCATGAAAATACATATACACATACTTTTCAAGACATCTTGTTGGGAGGACCAGAAGAGTCAATACTAGAGAAATTTGTATTAACACAAGGAATAATAAAACACTGTGAGAGAAAAATATAAGATTTAGGCAACTGAAAAGCACACGTACTAGATGAAGGGGCTCAGATGACACATGGAACCCACCAAAAAGAAAATTGCTGAACCAGATGACAAATGCATTACCAATGCCTATTCAACAGTGATGTGACATCTAATTTTCCAAGCTTGACTTTACCAAAAAAGATTAGATCAAAACAATAATGAAATGAAAGACACCAAAGAACTTAGCTACTTGAATAAATGCATTTTATTTCCTGAAAATTCTTCATTATATCCCTGCACAGACAGACAGTACAAACCCCACCACTCATAACCTTACGTTGAAAAGACTTCATTTTGCTTAGCAGTGAAGTCATATAATTCCACGCTTAAATACAATTCTAATCAATATCTAGGTCTAAACATTGTATGCCTTTAATAAATATGAGAAGAACACCATTTCACATGGTAGTAACTGTGTGTTTGTTTTTCACTGTGTGAGCATATCGTTCATAGTAGCTTGAATAACAATATGGTATAAATAATTAGTGATGAAAAATCACCTACCTACCCCCATACATGATCCTGCGCCTCCCCCCCAACTTTTCTCTTCCACTTATCTCTCTCATTTAGGTCACTCCTCCTTGCCTACCATTCCTCCTTCTAAGTGGGATTGAAGCATCCACACTTGCGCATTCTTTTTTGTTTGTTTTATTTTTTTACTAATCATTCCATTCCTTTATATCTCATATGATATCCCACTTCCCAGTCACCCCCTCCACCAACCCCAATCCCATCCCATGATATCCAGCCTCCTGGGTTACCACTCCACCATCCCATCATCCCATATCCACCCCTCTCCCTTTGCCTGTATGAGAGTGTTCCCCCACCCACCAACACGCTCCCACCCCATCCCTCCAGCATCCCCCAATGATAGGATATCAAGCCTTCCTAGGACCAAGGGCTTCCCCTCCAGTTGCTGTCAGGCAAGGCCCACCTCTGCTACATATGTATCTGGAGCCATGGATCCCTCCAACTACACTCCTTGTTTGGTGGTCTTGTTCCTTCTTTTTATACTTCTTACAAAAGTGTGTGGGTTGTATCATGGGTATTCTGTATTTTTGTTGTTGTTGTTGTTGTTAATATGCACTTATCAGTGAGTGTATACCATGCATGTCTGGGTTACTTTACTCAGGATGATATTTTCTAGTTACATCCATTGGCCTACAAAATCCATAATGTCCTCTTTTTGTAAATAGCTGAACAGCATTCCATTGTGAGAAGGAACCACATTATCTTTACCTATTCTTTGTTGAGGTACATCTTTGCTGCTTCCGGTTTCTGGCTGTTAATGTGTAAGGCTGCTATGAACAGAGTGGAGCCTTTGTCCTTGTGGAGCAGTGGAGCATATGTGGTTCCATTAAGCTCTTTCAGATAAATCCATTCTTTTGTACTTTCATTCATTTCATCACTACTTATTTTGAATAGTACAAAATCCCAGTTTTCATTTTTTTTCTAAGTGATACAATACTGCAAATTGATTATGGCAATGATGACATTGATGTTGATAATGATGATTGTGTGTGGGTGTGTGCATGTGCGTATTTACCCCTGCTTGTTTTATGCAGGTATAAATCAGCTATGCTCCAGTGGAAGGCTACATACATAATCAGAAATGTATGGGTGGCACACATTGGACTTGGTGAGTCAAAAACAGGAACAAAGTTGGATAGTAGGAAACAGAGCTGGATCTGGGAAGAGGAATCAGGAAGGGTTATATAAAATCAAGTCATGATTTATGATATTCCCTCAGAACTAATGAAAGTTGTGATTTTGCATCAGTTTCCATTTATAATGACTTTGTTCAGATAAAATCATATATATCATTTTTATCTGACATATATGAAATGAATGCAATCTAAATTCTCCCCTTCTTTCTTCCTTCTCTTCCTCTGTCGTTTCTGTTCCTTTAATTTTATTTTTTACATACGCTGATTTCTCCACTGTTTAAAATTCTAATGTTTACTCAACTAACATCCATTTTCTTTTCTGCCCACGCCGTCTGCTTATCTTACAAAGCCTTCTCGCACTTATTAGAGAAGACAAAAGTTCTGAATTGGATTTCTGTTTTGTTTTTGTTTTTTTTTTTTCCTTTTTCCCCCCATCTTTATTAACTTGAATATTTCTTATTTACATTCGATTGTTATTCCCCTTCCTGGTTTCTGGGTCAAAATCCCCCTAACCCCTCCCCTTCTCCTTCTATATGTGTGTTCCCCTCCCCCTCCTCCCCCCCCTTTCCACCCTCCCCCAACATTCCCGTTCACTGGGGATTCAGTCTTGGCAGGACCAAGGCCTTCCCCCTCCACTGGTGCTCTTTCTAGGCTATTCATTGCTACCTAGGAGGTTGGAGCCCTGGGTCAGTCCATGTATAGTCAGTCTTTGTGTAGTGGCTTAGTCCCTGGAAGCTCTGGTGGCTTGGCATTGTTGTTCATATGGGGTCTCGAGCCCCTTCAAGCTCTTCCGGTCCTTTCTCTGATTCCTTTAACGGGGGTCCTGTTCTCAGTTCAGTGGTTTGCTGCTGTCCTATGTATTTGCTGTATTCTGGCTGTGTCTTTCAGGAGAGATCTATATCCAGTTCCTGTTGGCCTATACTTATTTGTTTCATCCATCTTATCTAATTGGGTGGCTGTACATGTAGGCACCACATGTGGAACAGGCTCTGAATGGGCTTTCCTTCTGACTCTGTTCTAAATTTTGCCTAAGACGTTTCTATAACTTATGTCTCTTTGGGTAAATTTCCAGGTATTTACAATCTTAAACTACCTTCACTACCTTTGAATGTTTCTATCTAAAACCATCTTTGTTATGACTGTTAATCTCTAAATTTTGTATTTGTTCAACTTTTGTCTTGTGTTTTCATGAGAACTGTAATTCTTTATTTTGATACTAATTTCTCTTTTTCCTCAATTTATTTTTTGGAAGTTGCAATATTTGAGGAACTAACCAAACTCATACGCTTCAACAAAATAATTAACATGCAGGGGAAGATCCTGAGGTCCAGGGAACAGGAGCCCCAAATCTTATTCACTTCAGGAAACATTTTGTTTAAAGATTGACTCATCACAGTCTTTGAAAGCAATCCTAGGTTGAACAAGTTTAAAGTTCAAATTTTCACATTTCTTATTTTCCATGAGTTTCTAATTATATTGTCAACCCAGTCTCATGAACTGTTTCAGTGAAAGCCATGAAGGAACACCGGATCTTCAATATAGCCTAAAGATTTTCTAACATAAAAACACAGTAAAATCTCAGTTTTTGAAAAGATCCTGAAGTTGGTTAGAAAATCTTAAGGCAGATTTTGTAAGAGATTGCAATATGTTACATTCTGATTTTTTGGAAGGGGATAGTGGTCTTCAAATTCCTAGCTTCTTTTTAAAATTAATTGTTATTGTATGGTAACAACTATAAGGACATCTGAATGAATGTTTTTAAGGCTGAGAAATTGTCACAGGACATAAAATTGGTATGTTCATCCCTGGGGAAGGTCACCTTCCTCACTTGCCAAGATTTCTTTGTGTAGAATTGAAGTCTCATAGTCTCTTCTCTGACATCTTTTCTCAGCTCACACTTGGACAGTCATATCTGTCATTTAGATATGTAGTTCATGATATTACTTGGAGATATAATCTCACAGCAAACCTCCTGATCTTCTTGCTCTTATAATCTTTCTGCAGTGTTCCCTAAGCCTTCCGTATGGGAATGTTTTACAGGTATATGCATTGTGACTTGGATCCAAACTGCATTTTGATTAATATTGGTTTACTGTGGTTTTCTTAATCTTTTTCAAGTTTCCTTGATGAATGCTGAGAGCTACAATTGTCTGTGTGTGAAAAGAAAAATGTTGATATATTGATGTTAAGGATTGTGTTGGTTTAGGATATTAGTGGTTATAGATTCTCCTTCAAAATCTATGACTTCATGATAACTGATAGTTAGTTTTCAATGTGAGATATGATTTTCTTCCTTGTATGGGGTTATTTACTGTTTATGTATGTGCTGCCATATTGAACCCTTAGGGTTATAATGACATACTGGACATTAATGTGGTTCATAGGCATCATAGCTAGGTAAGACTTTTGGTTGCTGGTTTCCTTTGAAATTTTCCTTAGTGCCTTCAGGTACCAGAAAAGTGAGTCCTCAGGGAGGGAGCTTTCAGTTCAGTTTCAGCTCATGGGCTTCTGAGTCATGTTTCTGAAGTGCATTAAGTCTTTAGCAATAGAGACTTAATTTGCTGGATGCTTTTAAAAGGATAATGAAATGAGAGGATGAAGGGATTCATTTCACATTCAGATTAACAAACCTGAAACATGACTTTGAACCATTAATCATCAGACTTAAGATACCTTCACATGTGCACTGATACTTTACTGTTAAATATATCGACATTGGTCAACTTCAAGAGAAATTGAAGGCTTTTAAATTACAATGGTATTAAATATGTTTTTAAAATGATAAATTTGTACTCAAATAACAAATAAACAAACTAAATTATCCACTGTGATACTTTAATAATCACTATGTAATCTGATTAGTTAAAGAATGTATTGGAGAGTTAAGGCTTTCAATCTCAAGTCCACAAACAAATTTTAGCATAATACTATTACAGAATGTGAGGGAAGTTACTAAATTATAAATAAGAATGGAAGGGCTGGAGAGATGGCTCAGCAGTTAAGAACACTGACTGCTCTTCCAGAGTTCCTGAGTTCAAAATCCAGCAACCACATGGTGGCTCACAACCATCTTTAATGGGATCTGGTGTTCTCTTCTGGTGTGTCTGATGACAGCTACAGTGACTTATATATAATAAATAAATAAATCTTTAAAAACATAAATAAGGGAAATGAATATATAAATTCTTAAATTAAAGTTATAATTGAAGTTAAACAGTAATAGTCTCGGTTACCTATCAGTAGAGGAAAAGGCATCTTGGATAGAGTATGTTCATTTTATTGGTGAAGAGAGTAATATGCATTGATACAATATTTTATGTCTTTTGACAGTTTCATATTTATATATACTGCATTGTGATGATATTCACACAAGATCAAGATTTTATTTTTATACTGTTACTGCTGCTGATACTTCCTGTTTCCTGATTAATCTTCCTTCACATTCATGTGCTTTTATCTTTATATGTTGTGCATGTGTGGTGTTTGTGTCTGTGTGTGTGTATGTGTGGGTTGAGGAGATACTTGGGTTAATTAATTGTATATGTATGATAATGGGTAAGGGGCTACAGATAGGATCATTAGAATTTATTAATGATTTTTAACTGTGAATATCCCCTCAGGACTTTTACTATCAGATGTATTTCTCATGTATTTTTAAATTTTTGTGGTTTAACCTGTTTTCTCAGCATCATAGAACCCCCTGATTGAACTGACATTTTGTTTTGCAGTCTCATATTTTTAACATGATAAGTTAAAATGTTAAAGGTCAAGTGTATTTTGTATATGGGTGAAGAACTAGAGGGCTGGATCAGCAGTTCAAAATACTTCTTGTTCTTTCAAAGGACTTGAGTGCAGTTGTAAATACACATGGCAGACATCTACAATTTTAGCTTCAAGCAATCTGAGGGCCTTTTCTGGTTTCCATCACCATTTGCAAAATCTCAGATAGGTAATTATGCAATTATGCACACACACACACACACACACACACACACACACACACACACATATATATATATATATATATATATATAGTTGTTTAAGAAATAAACACATTGTTTATTCCTTTCGTGAAAAACAGAAGCTGTCCCAACCAGTCCCTACTAGGGTCTAATTTCAATATTAGTTAAATTATTTGATTTTTCAATGCATGATATAGAGACTGTATTAGCCATATTACCTAAAATTGTAAATAAACACAAATAAAAATACACAGCTTATAAGCTCTAGGAACTCTTGGAAGTTGACAGGTATAATATATATTCCATATTCCATACAATACTACTTGTACTAAGCTTTAAGTTTAGAACAATGCACAGATATTTTAACCATAAGCCCTTTGATCAAATAAACCTCTGAAATACACAATGGATAAGAGAATTAATATGTAAAATACTAAAGAAATATAGGATAATGGTTCAATTTTCAAAAGTAAACAAAATAATCTCCTTTTATTCTGCCTTCTCAGTGAGATTCAAGTGTCCTTGTTTGTGACGTTCTTATGTTTATCTTCTGTGGGTGGTAGAGAAGAGAAGAATGGGAATAGGGTCTCAGGGTCAGGTGTGGAAAGAGACAGGATAGGGGGTTAGAGGGTCAGGAAAATGAACAGAAATCTGCAGCAGGTTGAGTTTGGGGATAGGGGGTACACTTAGGAAGTCCCAGAAACCAGGGATGGGGAAGGCTCCCAGGAGTCGATGATATAGGTGACCTTAGCCAAGTTGCCTAAGAATAGAGTCCTGAGATCTGAAGAGAGCACCTCCTATAGTCACACAATACACATAGTGGAGTGGTAAGGGCACCAACCCACCCACCAAACTTTCACTCCAAAATTTGTCTTATCTAAAAAAAATGCAGGGTTGAAGAAGAGATTGAATGAAAGATCAACCAGTAGTAAGTCCAACTCAAGACCTATTCCATGAACAAGGACCAATCCCTGACAATAATAATGATACTCTATTATGCTTTTATTAAGGAGCCAAAAACACTAGTCCTCTGATAATTCAAGAAATTAGACAGCAACAAACCAAATAACCCAATTAAAAATAGGGTACAGATCTAAACAGAGAATTCTCAACAGGAGTGAGAAGTACTTAAAGAAATGCTCAAAATTCTTAGTGATTATGGAAATGCAAATCAAAACAACTCATCTTTAGACTAGTCAGAATGCTTAAGATCAAAAACACAAGGGTCTGAATATGCTGGTAAGAATGTTGAGGAAGGAGAACACTTCCATTGCTGGTAGAAGTGTGCACAAATACTCTGGAAATCAAATTTGTAATTACTGAGAAAGCTTTTAATAGTTCTACCTCAAGACCTAGCTTTACTACTACTTGGCATATATCCAAAGGACATTCCAACATCCCACAAAAACACTTGCTCACTTAATTTCTTAGAAGCTTTATTCGTAATAGCCAGAAACTGGAAACAACCTCAGCTGAAGAACAGTTAAAGAACAACGGAATATTATTCAGCTATTAAAAACGAAGACATAATGAATTTTGTAGGCAAGTGGATAGAACTTGAAAATATTGTTCTAAGTCAGGTAACCCAGTCCCAAAAGAACATGCATGGTATGTGCTAACTTATAGGAGGGTATTAGTCATAAAGTACAGGATACCAATGCTACAATCTACAAACCAAAAAGTTAAACATAAATGAAGGCACAAGCAACGATGGTTGACTTTCACTCAGATGGGGGGATAAAATAGTCACAGTAGGCAGATGGAGACAGGGAACTAGGTGGGAGAAAGGATAGGGAGGGGAATAGTAGGTATGTCAATGAAAGGGAGAGAGGGCCACATAAACAAAATAATGAATAAATATATGCAACTGACAATGGTTGGGAAGTACAGGGCATCTACAGAATATGACAGAGACCTGGGATAATGAAGGCATCCAAGAATCAGTGTGGGTAAATGTAGCACTGACGCAGAATTTGAGAATATGGAAATTGAAAGGGCTGCTGTCGGTAGCTAGTCAGGAATCCCAGTGGAGTGTTAGAGATAGCAATCCACCCATAAAAATATTGACCCAAACTATATATTCTGTACAGGAAATGGAAGGACAAGAAAGGGGCAGAGGCTGAGGGAATGGGCCAAAAACTGGCCCAACTTGAGACCCATCCCTTGGACAAGCACCAATCCCTGACACTGTTAATGATACTCTATTATGCTTGCAGACAGCGATCTAGCATGATTGTCATCTGAGTGTCCCACCCAGCCCTGACTCAGATGGATGCAGAGACCCACCACCAAATAGTGGATGAAGCTTGGTGACTCTTATGGAAGAGTTGGAGCTAGGATCTGGGGCCCTGAAGAAGATAGGAACTCTGCAGTCAGACCAACATAGTCAATTAAGGTAGACCCTTTGGGATTTCAGAGACTGATCATCCAACCAAGGAGCATGCACAAGCTGAACCTAGCCCCTCATCAACTGCACATAAGTAGCAGATGTGCACCTCAGTCTTCATGTGGGTCCCAAACAACAAGAGCAGGGGTTATCCCCAAACCTCTTGCTTGTATGTGGGATATGTTCTTCTAAATGGGCTGCCTAGACTGACTTCAGTGGGAGAGGATGTGTCTAGTCTTGCACAGACTTCATGTGCCAGGGTGGAAGGATATCAAGTGGGACTTCCCCATGCTCAGAGGAGAAGGGGAAGCAGATTGGGAGGAAGGATCTTAGGAAGATGTGACTGGGTAAAAAGGCAGTGAGTGAGATGGAAAATGAATTTAAAAAAAAACAAGTCAAAACAAAAGAAAAGTCCTTGAAATACAACTACCTTATAATCAATTTCACCATTTCTGAACATTTAAGAACACTGAGAGGACATCTTCACTTCCAGGTTCTCTGTGATTATACTCTCAAAAATCAAGTTGTAAAATCAGCCTGGGTATTCATCAGGGGAAAAATAAGTAAAAAATTATATTGTATAATACATTATATTAATTATAAATATAAATAGTATAATTTATAGGGAGTTGAATAAAATGTACATGGCAACCTACAAAATGAACTAAATGCAGAATGACAACTGCTGTGTATTTCATCTCTTTCATGAAATTTAAAGGGGAAAACGAAGAATATGATAAAGGTTATTGAAGGAGATAAGTGAAAGCTGGTGGGAAATATGGCACTAATGCTTAGATCTAAGTATGTCATACGAATGTAAGAAATATCACAAGGAAAGTCATTCATACAATGTATGTCCACTACAGTAAAAAAAAATCCCACAGTTTTTCAGTTGTTGATCTGAATCTGTCTATTGTCAAGTTCGGAACTGATACTATGATGTATGGAGGACAAAATTCTGAAGCCTTCCAGTAATATTTCCTCACTTGTCTTTCAAGTACTTTCCACATGCACGTGCACATAACCACCCCCCACACACACTTATAATAATGGCCTTTAGGTACATTTGTTGCCTGTGCATTCAAAGATGCTTCCTTGACAGCAGGCATGAAGGAATAACAGGTGGTCAGAATAACAAAATCAGCTTTAATCATTGCTAATCATTACAAACAGTTGCTTCAGGCACAGAACAATGGGGAAGCATGTGGGCATGACTCTGAATATTAGTGTCAAGTGTTCATAACAGGTTTTCCATTGTCAGTATCCAGTCGCACCTCTGCTGTGAGAAGCAATCTTTTATTATGTGATTGGAAATATTGCTATACCATGTCTAGCCTAGAATGAGGAATGGACAGAGTATTTGCATGCCACATTCAAAAAAATTAATGAACAACAAACAAACCACAAATAAATATGTAATATAAAATTACTAAATTGTGTATAAGAACTATATATAAAACAAAAGGACAGAAAAAAATTGATAGGACTTACTTTATTAGTCATGATTGTACCATGAATAACACATTTTTAAAATAACAAAATATGAGAGAAAATAAATTAAAATGTATGGGAGAATACAGTAGTAATTTATTATTATTATTAATTATTATTTTTATATATGAGTCTGTTTAGTGTAGTGTTGTTGCTTACAAGTATTTATGTATATAGGGTTGACCACTTGATATTGAAAAACCCATTAGGAAGTTGATTCCTAGGGAAAACCAATATTCCTATATCAGAAGCCAACAATTGCCTTGTTTATTGTTATTCCTATCTTTGTCGACATGGCAACCAACGTTGTCACTGTTCAGGTCTTGTTTGGGCAACGCTATTGGTAAGATGTTATGGGTGTGGGTTTACTTATATATCTAGAAGACAGACTTCCAGGTTCTCTAGCTCTTAGATACTTTCTGCCTTCACTGTATGATGTTCCTTGAGTGTTAAGTGTATGTTTTATATCCAGATGTAACCACTGGGGTAGAACATGCAATGGTCAGATTTTTCCTGTATTTTGACCAGTTGGATTTCTGTTATAGTTTTTGTCATCTTCAAAAGGAGGGTTCTTTGATGATGGGTGAGAATATTTTAACCACAGGTTGGATATTATTTTGTATAATATATATATATATATATATATATATATATATATATGTGTGTGTGTGTGTGTGTGTGTGTGTGTGTGTGTGTGTGTGTGTGTGTGTGTAGAGAGAGAGAGTGTTTGTATTTTTCATGCTTTTAGTATGAAATAGGTGAGACTTAGTTATAAAGTGAATAGTCTTTGATTGAGATCAGTGTTGCCTGATTAATTGTATAGCTTGAATACTTTGGCAGTTCTTCCCCGGATCTCAAGCACCTGTCGTAACATGCTTACATGATCTTTTGAAGATGAAATTACAAATGTTGTTTGCCAGTGTGATACTCCTTATGGGTTGTGTATTATATATCTGTTATACTTCTTAGTGTTTACATAAAGACTTAGTTCCAAATATTTTGCAGTTCTGCATGGTTCCTTATGAGATCACTGGTGATAAAAGTACTCAATTCTACTTAGATTTTCACAAATTCCTTCTCACTTTTGCACTGTCCTTCAGTAGTATGGATGTAAATGGGTTCGCTTCCACAACCCCATTTGAGAGTCAAAGAGATAGAGCACTCTTGGAATTTTTACTTTGCTGGTCAACATTTACAGATTCTCTATTTTCTCTTTCTGAAAATACAGTGCTGAAATTTTCTGAAGTTGTCTATTCCAGTCCCTCCACAATGGGATGGGGTGATTCTTCATACTTTACAGTTCCTTCAGAACATATGTTCTATCTCTTCCCTGCTCTACTTTGTAATGGTCCCTATTACACTTTGTTATTTATCCAATAATCACTGACTGCCAATCAAGATGTAATAATCCAACATTCTGTAACTTTTTATCTGGATGTGATAGCAAACCACTCTTGCCTGTTTTTCATCTCTTCAATTAAGTTACTTTTATTATTATGACCTTGGAATACAATTCCTGGAGTAGTCCCTCTAATAAACTAGACCTACCTGAAGTCTCTGTTCTGGGTCATTCCTTTGTCAAATACATGTGGTAAAGGTGTTAACCGTGCTGTGCTTAGAGGACAGCAAGGGAGCTTTGTTTTTCACATTTTGGCAGCTTTGTTGGGGACCCAAAACTTGTCTAAACATGAAGATTATTTAAAAACACACTTGACTAATGTTAATATTTTCATATTAAACCAGTTTTACCTTATTAACAGCCAGATTACATATACGTAACTGACGGAACGTTAAATCCATGTGTATGAATCATTATATGCCACGTTTTATTTTCATTTATAATCAAGATTTCATTTTAGGTTGTGTACATGTTAATCCATTTATAAGTTATCTTGAATTGTTTTAAATAATTTGTTCAATAAACAAAATACCAGCATGATTGCTATTTAAAGTATTCATAAAGTTAATAGACATATAAGCACAATGAATTGTGCTTATAATGATGTAGTATAAATTATAATTACTTTTGTTTTATATCATTTCTTTACATAAGCAATAGGCAGTTTGTTATTGCATATTATTTTATGAGTTTGGTTTTGTATGATGGCCCCCTTTCTAGTAAATTTTAGAGAATAAAGCAAATATAAATGAAGAATCACTACTAAAAGTTAATTACAAAATTAAGTACTTTTATTACTCTGTAATCCTGTCAGCATTTTAAGAATAATAAATTGTGAGGTATAGCATGCATAAATGGTAAATAGGATCATATTACATAATTACAAAAGCAATTAGTTTTAAGAGGTTACATATGTGGGAAATTGAAAAACATTTAATTAAAATTTTAATAGTTAACTTGTAGTAAGCAATTGAAGAACAATTAGAAATTAGCTGCTATTTAAACTATATCAATCATAATGAGAACAACAAACATTTAAATGAAGGCTAGTCTTAAACTTCCCAGTCCTTTCAAATAGTAACTGTCTCAATATAAAGAGTATGACTTGATTACCACACAATTTGCTAAAGTTCACATGGAAACTTTAGAGCATATTTTTTTTACACTCTGTCTTCCCTCTCATCCTTAGTGTATATGCATGATGCTTTTGAAATTTTAAATTGTATGCAAATACTTTAAAAGTAGCAGTTTTAGCCTGCATTTGGAAAACGTTTGTTTCAAGTATTCTACAAGGCTGCAGTGCAATAGTCTCAAATGGTTAAGCAAACGAACTGTGAATTTTTAATACGGTGTCTCAAATCTTAGTGTTTGAAGGAAAAAAATAACATTACTTTGCCATGTGTTACATTTCTGTGTTGAATTCCCATGTCTACTGCTCTAGAATCATTGTTCTGCTCCCTGCCCCTTAATAAATCATGCAAGTTCTTATCTCAAGAGCTGATGTAACACAAAAAGAACTGTCCTTTTGATTAAAGTAATCTGCCTAAAATTATACTCACTTTTCATCTGATTTTTCTTAGGAGATTTTTTTTGTAAATTATCATATAAATTAGGCATTTTTCCTATGTAATTTTAAACTTATTTTCTATAATCCTCATTATTATTTTATATTATTTTTGATGTATATAATTTATTTCTAAAGCAAATAGATTTGTTTCTTAAAGTAAATTTTGGTACCAGTGTGATACCTTAGCGAATAGAAGTACTTGCCTTGTTAGCTCTTCTCCGAAAATTTTATTGGTTATTTATATTTCATCCTTTGAGGAACTTCTACTGAGATAATTAAGCCCATATAGTGTTTTAGGTGATTTGAGTGTTGGAGGTTTAATCTTTATAGTATGTTATGCATTGGGAATTAATAGTCTGTAAGATGCATAGTTTGCAATTCTTTTCTGACATTCTGGATCTCTCTTAAAAACAGCATCAGTTTATTTATTTTGCACAGCTTTTTGATTTAATGGAAAAAGTATTTGACTCACCTTGAGAGTGTTTCCTCTGATCTTTTTATCATAGATGGGGTCATCTCACATAGCTCAGAACACTAACAGCAACTGGCCCTAATCCATTTGATTCTGAAATTTTACTACAATAAAATCAATTAATGCTTCGACCACTATGAAAAACAGGTATAGTTTAGAAACAGATTTAGTAAATTGAGAACATTTTAGGGCAGTGATGATATACTTTATTTGCAAACTTTTAAAGCTTGAGTGAATATTTTAGAAACATTTAATCCAGTTTATCCCTTTCATTTCAATTGGAAATTATTGCATTATTCCTGCTGAATTTGAAAACCTAGTTGAGAATGATTATGTTTCCTCAGAAAATAAACTGAACTTCCTTCATTTTTCTTCATAATTCATACTTTTAGAGAATACATATATTGGCTGGATTAATTATGTATCCATGCAGGAACAATTGCATATTTTCTCATGGGACTAATATTGCATGTGAGCTCATTGGCGAGCAGTCACCTCTGTGTGTAACTCTTTCAATTTCAGTTCATTTCATCTGGGATGAAAGCCAGTCTTATCTTGCGTCCAGGACTTTTAGTGATGGCTAAACAAGGCAGCCTTTTTATTTCTATTCATGGTTACAGTTTTGGCAAGATGCAATATCTTTCCCAGGTTTGTAGCACTTGCCATCAGTATTCTTTGTCTAACAGTGTTTTAAATTATATGTCCCCAGAAAATTTTAACTTCCATCGATACTTCAGAATGTAAGTTCAATAGCAACCCTTTAAGCTACTGTGGGATAACAAATTAAAGCTTTTCAGTTGAAAAGTTTGCCAAGATGCCATTTTTGGAAGCATTGTGTTTACTTTTTATTAAAAATGTACCTAGTTTTGTTGTGTTTCATTTACCTTATCATCCGTCACCCCATTTCTTAAATATAAACGAACATATTGTAAGTCTCCATTTCTGAAAAAGTGACCCCTGACAATATGATCCCAGTTAAAATGTAACACGCTATTTCCATTTTTCATTTGTGTAGGATCAAGCTGTAACTTGTATATGTAAGTTTTAAATTATTAAACATATACATTGAATTTATAATATATCTATTTTATAAGAGGTGAATAAATTTGAGAACTATCCTTAAAAACAATAAGAAGAACCAAGATGTTCACTATACTATTTTTCTAATGTCTGTGAATACAAAAGCTGAAAATATTTGGATATCTAAATTATTGTCTGACATGACAGATAAAAGAACCATAAGAATATATCTAACTTCCTTATTGTTTCTCAGATACATTGTATTCAGCAGATACATTGGGCAAGCTTTCCATGAGGACTTTTTATTCAGATTATTTTTATGCGTATGTGAATTTGTGTATAATATGAAAACTGGATGTGTTGGTGAGCACATGTCCATGGTCTCAGCCAAAGGACCACTTCTGTTATCATCCTGAGAAATATCTTCCAATGTTCATGAGACACGGTCATTATTAGTCTGGGTATCAACAGTTATCTAGATTGACTAAATCTTCCTGCCTGTGCCTTCCATTGCTGAACTTACAAACTTACCTCATGCCTACCACAGGGGATATTTTCGAATCCTTAATAATTAATAGGGGAAAGAGCAGTTATATACATATAAGCTGTCTATGGAGAATATCATCCTGAGTGAGCTAACCCAATCACAGAAAGACATACATGGTATGCACTCATTGATAAGTGACTATTAGCCCAAATGCTTGAATTACCCTAGATGCCTAGAACAAATGAAACTCAAGACGGATGATCAAAATGTGAATGCTTCACTCCTTCTTTAAAAGGGGAACAAGAATACCCTTGGCAGGGAAGAGAGAGGCAAAGATTAAAACAGAGACTGAAGGAACACCCATTCAGAGCCTGCCTCACATGTGGCCCATACATATACAGCCACCCAATTAGACAAGATGGATGAAGCAAAGAAGTGCAGACCGACAGGAGCCGGATGTAGATCGCCCTGAGAGACACACAGCCAGAATACAGCAAATACAGAGGCGAATGCCAGCAGCAAACCACTGAACTGAGAATAGGACCCCGTTGAAGGAATCAGAGAAAGAACTGGAAGAGCTTGAAGGGGCCTCGAGACCCCATATGTACAACAATGCCAAGCAACCAGAGCTTCCAGGACTAAGCCACTACCTAGAGACTATACATGGACTGACCCTGGACTCTGACCTCATAGGTAGCAATGAATATCCTAGTAAGAGCACCAGTGGAATGGGAAGCCCTGGGTCCTGCTAAGACTGAACCCCCAGTGAACTAGACTGTTGGGGGAAGGGTGGGGAGGGGAACACCCATAAGGAAGGGGAGTGGGGAGGGGGATGTTTGCCCGGAAACCGGGAAAGGGAATAACACTCGAAATGTATATAAGAAATATTCAAGTTAATAAAAAAGAAAAAAAAAAAAAAAAGTAACATCTCACCCTAAGGTATAGTATCTAATTAAAATTAAATTAATTTAAATTAAAATTAAACAACAATAAATAAATATTAGCGTAGCTTCTTCATTTCTGATTGAATTTAGCTTTTGATATTTTTAATTGTGATAATTTTGAAATTCATATTGGGACAAGTTTCTTTGAGCTGAGGCTCTGAGGAAACTAAAGCAGTGGGATAATTTATGGTCACAAGAATTTTTTGTAAAAGAATCCAACTGTGCTCAGCAAAAAGTGAATATAGTGAAAAATTTAAAAATCCATAAGGTTTCTCAGAACAAATGACATTTGTCAACATAGTAACATGTAAT
Source organism: Rattus rattus (assembly GCF_011064425.1). Lineage (NCBI taxonomy): Eukaryota > Metazoa > Chordata > Mammalia > Rodentia > Muridae > Rattus > Rattus rattus. Next base: position 21,677,662 of record NC_046163.1, read on the forward strand.
TGATGTATTAAGTTTTTCTTTTTTAAATATGATAAAATATTGTATTTAATATAGATTTATCAGATAAGATCCCATTTTGAGCATTAGTAGGACTTAAACTTCTAGCACATATCATGTTTCAGTTTAAGGTGAAAATAGTGTAGATGAAGGATATCACATGTAGTCACAGGCCAGTCATCCACAGAGCAGGAAGGCTATTATAAAGTGCCGTAATGAGGATTCTGGGAAGAAATAAAAAAATTAATTAGAAGTCCCACAGTTACTCAGTAAAGGGATTTACAGTCTCGTGAAGCCTTTACAGTTTAGGGTAACTGGGTTATTAATGCTGTAAGATGGTGTGCTAGGATCAAAGGAACAAAATGAAACAAGTTATTTTAAGTATTTTCTGAAATTGCTGAAATGTCATAACAAATAAACATGAAAAATACTCAGTATCACATTTATCCCAATTCTATTATATATGGAATACAGTTTCCAGTAGAGACTAGAACAAAGGAAACTGAAATAAAGTTTTTGCTATTCATACTTACCAAAATAATTATATATATATATATATTTATATTATATATATATAATTCCTTGCAATATCTGAGGAAGTAATACTTTTTTGAGTCAAAATATATGTTCAAATCTATGTGCTATTTTTCAGCAGAAAATGTAGTGAAAAGAAAGAAAAAAATATGATATCTGGATAGATCTTAAGTAACATTCATATTATCTAAAACTATAGGTACACAGTAAATTTCACTACCATTCATATTCCTAATGATGGTAGAAATTTCTGCAGCATGTAAGCCAGAAATACTGTTGATAGGCTTCTCATTTAGTGGTAAATATTTTGTCAATACACAGAGGCCTTTGACAGAAATGTGAAAAGATCTTATTCATCAACTTAAATAGAAATACCACATTCTACTGAGAAAATATAATTTGAAGCACTGAAACTACAGATGATAAATTAGCTGATCCACTACACTTGTGTTCACAAAGTGAATTCTATAAGGTCAAACTGTATTTTCCTTGGTTCCCATGTCTCTCCTACCATTATACTGAATATAAATTATTTTCTCATATTATATATCCTGATTACAGTTTCCCCTTCCTCTGCTCTTCTCAGTTCCACCCAACATTTTACCTTTGCAGATCTATCTCTTATTAGAATACAAGAAGCTTCTAAGAGAAAAGAACAAAATATAACTATCCTAGGTGTTCATTCCTTCATTCATTATTTCTAAAAAAAATACCTAAACAAAATATAAGATAAAACAAATGCCATCACATTGAATTTGGAGAGGTCAAACAAACAGTTGAAAAAGTTTCACAACAGAAGACACAAGAGTCAGGGTTCCTCTTCTTAACATGCTCAGGAGTCCCATAAAAACACTGAGCTGAAGGTCATAACATATATACAAAGAACCTGGTGTAGACTTGTGAATTTAAGAGAGGCCATTATTATATAAATATATACTTAACAGTTATTTGCTCATGTTGAAACTTGGATGTTTAATCACATGTTATATCCTGAATATGAGCTGATCTATAAAAATTTAAATTCATTGTCTATATTTTAATAAATACCTATGCTGTACCCTATACCATTTACATGTCGAATTGTAAATGAGCTTAAGACTTAAAACTGTATCTTCTTTCCAAATCTGAGTAGCTAGGTAGATGATTGAACATTTAAGACAAAAGTCCTCTTTCTGAGACCTAGGTTAAACTTCCAGAATCCACACAGTGACTGATAACCAACTATAACTCAAACTTCAAGAGATATAAACCCGTTTTTGTCCTCTGTGAGCCACATGCCCATATGTAATGTATGAAATACCTTGAGGCAAAGAAAACATATGCATTTAAAATTAAGATATAAAATATGTATTATTTAAATCTAGTCAATTTTCCATGAGGCAAGTTTTGTGTGAGTTTCCTTTTCTACCACGATCACACAGGAAGTGAGGATTTGTTAGTGAATGTCTTGCTGCAGCTAGCACCTTCACAACCTTACAGGGCTTTCTTTGTGATAAAGAAAGACGCAGTTTCAGAGGCTCTGCTACTTTCTCCTGGATAGATACATCACTTGTTCTCAGTGAATTCTCTTTGGTTTCCTGAATATAAAAGATGCACTTTTGTTTTCCATCATTTATCATTTGTTTTCGTTTAATATCATTAAAATTTTAAGCATTATGTATATCTTTTTGTTTTGTCACAAAATCCACACAGGAAAGAACTTGAAGACATGATTCATCTTCTTTCCTGCTCCACCTGATGGCAACTCTGGGTATGCTGATACGAACTCACTTTCTCTTTCCTTTTTCTTTTTCTTTAATCTTTTTTTACAGTCCAGACTTTATCCCCTTCCCTCTCCACCTTCTAACTCTTCCACATCCCATTCCTCCCCCAAAACCCCACCCCTGTCTTCAAGAGGATGTTCAACCCCCACCCCACTTCACCAGATCTCCCTCCTCCCTGGGGCCTCAAGTCTCTTTTGAGAATTAGGTGTATCTTCTCTGATTGAGTCCAGACCTGGTAGTCCTCTGTTGTATATGTGTTGGGGGCCTCATATCACTTGGTGTATGCTGCCTGGTGGTGGCTCAGGGTCTGAGAGATCTCAGTGGTCCAGGTTCGTTGAGACCGATGGTCTTCCTATAGGGTCTCCCTCCTCCTCAGCTTCCTCTGGCCTTTCCCTAATTCAGGCACAGGGATCACCAGCTTCTGTCCATTGGTTGGTTGTTATTACCTGCATTTGACTTTCAGCAAACACATTTTTACTGTGTTTCTTAAGGGCCTTCTTGCAGCCTTTTCTAGTATGTTGTTTTAGCAAGATTGTTGCAGTACAGATGTTCCTGCAAGTTCCATATCCATTGAGGCTTCTGTCTTAAATCACAAAGTGTCGTTCTTTACATTGTTTTCACATAGCTTCAGTATGAATGTAAAAGCAGTGGATTAGCTAATATTCCCTGTTTGGGCCAGGACATAGAATTTAAATCGTGCATGCTTGAAAACAAAATTACCAAATCCTTCCCATGTAACCTGATGATACCTGGATGGCCCCACTTCGACATCACAAAGATCCATACTCACAAATAAAACCCCAATTTTGATGTTAAATAATAACCAGAACTTAAGTTTCATTTAATGTTGCAAATCCTGTGGCACAGTGATCACATTTCTTTAAATTTAGTTAGTTGAAACAATCCTGGTTATTGATTATTACATAATCAATAACAGATGAGGAATATTTTCAAATATTTTAATGATTTTAGCTTTATGTTTCTCTTTGCAAATAAAAGCCAAGAGATGGTTTCCACCATTGTCATTCTGTCTCAGTGAACCACTAGTCCTGAAGAGTAGTTCTAAATTTTAGACGATAGATAACTGAGCTTGAAAACTTGTTTCATTTCCACTCTGTCACCCTCATTTTTACTTTCTAGACCTGATTGTTGGCAGTCAGCCCAGCCCACAGCTGCAGAAGGCTAGGCTTCCATTTAATGCTACCTTAAAGGCACACCACTGCACCTAACACTCCTAAGAAAACAATTAATTGTCCTAGTTCTCAACCTTTCTCTCTCTCTTGTTTTTCAAAGTTTTACTTGACTGAAAAAAAAAACCTAGATACAGAAAGTGACGATAGAAGTTGTCTTTGGAAGAGAAATAGGGTTAAATTCAAAATGGACTATACTAAATTTATGATTCACTTTATCCTCTCAGATTACTCTTGCCTTGTTTGGACAGACTCAAAGGCAGGAGAAATGGGATGGGATGGCTCTGTCCTATAGCCTTGCTTTGTGCTAGGCAAAGGTTATGTTGCAGTTTGTTTAAAAGAGAGAGAGAGAGAGAGAGAGAGAGAGAGAGAGAGAGAGAGAGAGAGAGAGAGAGAGTGTGTGTGTGTGTGTATTTGTGTAGAAATTTCTTGAAATATAGGTAAAACTCATGATCAATTCCTAACTAATGATAATAAATATAGATCGTAGGCTGATGCCTTTGTGCAGGAAGGCAGGTATCAGATAGATCAAGGCCTGTCACTGGAAGAGAAGGAAGGATGAGTGGGAGAATCATTCTAGAAAGTGGAGAGAGAGCTGGAGGAAGAGAAGGAGCTGGGAGAACATGGCAGCAGATATTAAGATGTGTGGGTTGAGGTAGGAATGTCCTCATGGAGGCGCAGAGAGGGAGGAAGGAGTATGGGAGAAGGGGGAAGGGGAAAACATTTGAAATGTAAATACATAAAATATCCAAGAAAATTAAAATTAAAAAGAAATTATAAATGTCAACAAAATTTTCTTCTTTGTGCATAGATACTGATTGATATGAATACATTTAAGGAAGGGGTGTATACAGGATTTTGTGCTGACCAGATGAGCAAATTACATCTTATCAATTGGATGAGAGGTTTTTGTGCTGTGTTTTTTCCTGTGTAGACTTAATTGAGTTCAAGAGAAGTTGCAGTGACTGGACACATCAAGCCCCCCATGGAATTGGGATGTGTATGACTGGTGTGGAAACAACCTGCCAAGGGAACCATGAGTGAAATCAAAGCTGGTGGCAAAGTGCCACGCTGGAAAAGCTCGTGGACCACCCGGTTTAGAGAATACCATGGGGGCCACCTTGGAGCAGCTGAGATAAATTAGAGCACTGATTTCTATTTACCACAACAAAATATAAAAATAAAAACATATTCAAATATATCTTTCTTTCTGTGAATAATATTATCACTCCTATATTCTAAACTTACTCTTTAAACTTTTAAATTCTTTGTTTTCCTTATGATTGTAAAACTGGAACAATACAATTTTTTATGCATTCTCTTTTATTGAAATTTATTAAGATATCTCAAAATTTGAAGTATATTTTCAATAATATATTTAATTTAAAGATAATGATGCTTTAAGTTGTTAGGTTAGTGCATCAATTTTTCCAAAACAGCTGTTTCCTTAGTGCGTAATATGATAATACACACGAAAAATTTACTAATATCATCAGTATTATGTTAAATAAAATGTTTGAAATTTTCAAAAAATAATTTTAATGATCATAAACTTTGTGATTTATACTAGAAAAACTTCAAAAATTGTTTGATAAAATAGTTCTCTAACAAAAGTAACAAAGTAATTACATAACTCTGAGTTATAAGCATAACTTTTCCAAACTTAATTGATAAGATACAAACATACAATTTATATACTTTTAAATATCCAGCTTAATAGTTTTAACTCAGGTCTTTCGATAATTCCTGTATTTATTTTTGCTTATGTTTTGTTGTGCTGGAAATAAAATGATTACTTATACTTTGTGTGAATTCTTTACCTAAAGAATAGTTGGGGTTGGGGATTTAGCTCAGTGGTAGAGCGCTTGCCTAGGAAGCGCAAGGCCCTGGGTTCGGTCCCCAGCTCCGGAAAAAAAAGAATCAAAAAAAAAAATAGTTAGGAATAGTTAGTGTGAGGTCAGTTGGTATTAAGCCTTCTTCCAGTACCTCTTGCTTTAGCATGATAATGAATCTACAGCATTTTGTTTCTGTTTAAGGAAGTATTATGAAAAGGATATTTTCATTAAATTCTTCTATTCTGTGATCAGAAAATTTTGAAAGTATGAGGAACAAAGAATATAGAGATAGAGAGGTTGTAAGACACCAAGGATTCAGACCCCCTCCCCCCACCGCCCTGAGCTCCCAGTGACTACATCACAAAAGAATACACATGGCTCCAACCACATATGTAGCAGATGGCATTTTATGACATCAATAGGAGGAGTAGCCCTTGGTCCTGTGAAGGCTTGTTTCCCCAGTGTAGGGGAATGCTAGGGTATTGCGGTGGGGGTGGGTAGTTGGGAGAGAGGGGAACATCCATGTAGAAGCATGGGGAGGGGGTATAGGAGAGGAGGGAACCAGAAAAGGGGATAACATTTGAAATGTAAATACATAAACTAACCAATTAATATAAAAGAAAAAAAAAGACACCAAGTATTCAACACTTTTTAGACACAAGACAGTAGGTGGATATATCAACCCACAGAGACTTTGGGAGCATGGACAGGGGTTACACAGGACTGTACTACATGGGGTGCTAGAGCTGAAACGAGAAGTGGACACAACCACCCACAAGATTTCTCCAATTGATAATCATTTGAAAATGATCACCTTTGGTCAAAAACTTTGTTCTCTAAATATGTGAGGTTTTTTTAACCTCACAGTTCCTTTGTTTATATAGTATATATAGTATGGCTTCTGGTCTTGTGTCTTTATATAATTCCTATGTTTGAGTGTGTGTGTGTGTGTGTGTGTGTGTGTGTGTGTGTTTGAATATATTTGTCCTAATTGTTTACTTTGTTGCATTTCTCCTTGCAATTTATCTTATTTTAATATATTGTATTACTATTTCTTAGATTTCTGATTTTGAGAAGAGACAGAAACATGTGCATTTGAATAGGAGGGAATTGTCACATTCCACTCTGTGGCTCCAACAAACTTGTTCAGACATATGAGTATATGGGAACCATACTAAACATACTGCACTGCAAATTACATTTAGTCCAACATGCAAAGTTACCAAGATTTATGGAAGTCTCAACAATGTTAAAAATCCAAAGTTCAAGGTCCCTTCTGAGATTCTTCCAATCATTTAAATGTGCTCCCTGAAGCAACACAGGAAAATGGCTGGGCAAACTACAAATTCTGTATCTCCATGTCTGATGTCAAATCAGTCTACAGATCTCCAACTCCATTTTCATCTTTATTGACTGCAACAAAGTTCTTTCTCCTAGGCTGGTACCCACCCCTCTTAGAACCTTTCCTCAGCAGTAGCCCACGGCTCTGGCATGTCAAATACCTTGGGCTCATCCAAAGCAATTTCAATGTCATAGCTTCTTATTTCAATGTCTGGGATGCAAACATGATCTTCTGTGTCCTACAAACAGTGGCATTTCTTAGTTCTGCCCTCTGTAGCACTCTAAGCTCAAGTTGATTCCACTCCACTACCACTGCTGTTCTTGGTGATCATCCCATAGTAATGGCATCTCCAATACACTGGGGCCTGCCACTGCAACCAGGCTTCACCAATAGCTACTCAATGGCTCTCGTCATGGTGCCAAGCTGCAAATGTTTTGCATGACCCCTTCAGTACTGGGCCATCAACTGGAACCAGTTGGATTGTATCTTCACCAATGTCCTTCCATAGCCTGTGATTATGCCAAGCCTCATCTGCTCTTCATGACCCCTTCATGCCTTTAAAACTAGGACTACCTGTGTGATTCTTATATTATCAAGTACAGCTTCTGCACAAGGTAAAACATTGGCTTTCTTCTTCTTCTTCTTCTTCTTCTTCTTCTTCTTCTTCTTCTTCTTCTTCTTCTTCTTCTTCTTCTTCTTCTTCTTCTTCTTCTTCTTCTTCTCCTTCTTCTCCTCCTGCTCCTTCTCCTCCTCCTTCTACTACTACTACTACTACTACTACTACTACTACTACTACTATATTGTTTTTTATTGAATATTTTTTATTTATATTTTAAATGTTATCCCCTTTGCTGGTTTCCACTCCTGAAGCTATCCCATACTCCCTCCCCCTGCTTCTATGAGAGTGCTCCCTTACCCACCCACACTCCCTCCTTCCGCCCCACTCTGACATTCCACTACACTGAGGCATCAAGCCTTGAGAGGACCAAGGGCGTCTCCTCCCTTTGATGCCCAACAAGGCCATCCTCTGCTACATATGTGGCTGGAGCCATAAGTCCATCCCCATGTACTCTTGTGATGGTGGTTTAGTCCCTAGGAATTCTGGAGTGTCTGCTTGGTTGACACTGTTCTTCTTATGTGGTTGCAAACCCTTACTGTGGTTGCAAACTGGAGTAGTCCAGTCATTTGTCTAACTCTTTAACTGGGGACCCCTTTCTCAGTTCTATGGTTGACTGAAAGCATCTGCCTCTGTACTTGTCAAGGTCCGGCAGAGCTGCTCAGGACAGCTATATCAGGCTTCTGTCAGCATAGAATTCTTGGCATCTGCAGTATTGTCTAGGAATGGTGTCCGTATATGGGATGGACCCTCCAGATGGGACAGTCTCTGCATGGATTTTCTTTTAGTTTCTGTTCTACACTTTGCCTCCATATTTGTTCCTGTGAGTAATATTTTTTACACCTTCTAAGAAGATCTGATGCATCCACTCTTTGGTCTTCTTCTTGAGCTTCATGTGGTTTGTGAATTATATTTTGGGTATTCCAAGCTTTTGGGCTAATATCCACTTATCAGTGAGTGTATACAATGTATATTCTTTTGTGATTACCATACTTAGGATGATATTTTCTAGATGCATTCATCTGACTAAGAATGTCATGTTTTTAATAGTTCAGTAGTATTCTATTCTGCAAAAATACCATATTTTCTGAATACATTCCTTTGTCAAAAGACATCTTGGTTCTTTTCATCTTGGGGCTATTATAAATGATGCTGCTATGATCATAAATAGAGCATGTGTCCATGATATCTATTGGAGCAAGATTTTGGGTATAAGCCCAGGAGTGGTATAGCTGGATCCTCAGGTAATACTATATTCAACTTTCTGAGGAACCAAGAGAAATAAAAACAGTAAAGTAATTACAAATGGAGACAATCCTGGAAATAGAAAATCTAGGAGAGAGGTCAGGCGTCTAAGATCCAAGCATTACCAACAGAATACAAGAGATAGAAGAATCTCAGGCGCAGAAGATACCATAGAAAACATAGACACAACCATCAAAGAAAATGCAAAACACAAAAACTTCTAACCCAAAAAACATCCAGGAAATACAGGGCACAATAGCATGATCAAACCAAAAGATAATGGGTATAGAAGAGAGCAAAGATTTCCAACTTAAAAGACCAGTAAATATTTTCAACAAAATTATAGAAGAAATCTTCCATAACCTAAAGAATGAGATGCCCATAAATTTACAAGACTACAAAAACTCAAACTAGATTGGCCAGAAAAGAAATTGCTCCTGACACACAATGGTCAAAAGACCAAGTGCACAAAACAAAGAGAGAATATTAAAAGCAGTAAGGAAAAGTCAAGTAACATATAAAAGCAGACCTATCAAATTTACCCCAGAATTCTTAAGAGAGACAATGAAAGCAAGAGATCCTGGGTAGATATCATACAGACCCTAAGATAACACAAATGTCAGCCCAGGCAACTATATCCAGTAAAACTTTCAATTACCATAAATGGAGAAATCAAGAGTTTACATAACAAAACCAAATGTACACAAAATCTTTCCATCAATCTTGCCCTGCAAAGGATACTAGATGCAAAACTCCAACACAAAGAGGAAAACTACACCCCAGAAAATGAAAGAAAGTTATCTTCTTTCAATTAACCCAAAAGAAGATGCCCTCACACATAATTCCACCTCTAGCAACAAAAATAATAGAAAGAAAACAACAATCATTGGTCACTAATATCTCTCAACATCACTAGACTCAATTCCCTAATAAAAAGAAAAACAGACTGGATATGAAAAGAGGACCCAGCATTTTGATTCATACAGAAAACACACATCAGTGACAAAGACAGTACCAAAGAGTAAAAGGCAGGAACAATTTTTTAGGCAAATCATCCCAAGAAATAAACTGGAGTAGCCATTCTAAAATATATTAAAATTGACTTTCAAACTAAAGTTATCAGAAAGATAATGAAGAACATTTCATACTCATCAAAGGAAAAATTCACCAAGTTAAAAGAATCTATGCTTCCAATATCTATGCTGTAAATGCAAGGACACCTACATTCATAAAAGAAACCTTACTAAAGCTCAAAGCACACATTGCAACTGACACAATAATAGTGGGAGATCTCAACACATCACTCTCTTCAGGAGACAGATCATGAAAACAAAATATAAACACAGACACAGTGAAATTAAGATAAATTATGAACCAAATGGGTTTAACAGATATCTATAGAACATTTCATCCTAAAACAAAAGAATATACCATCTTCTCAGCACCTCAGGGTACCTTCTCCAAAACTGACCATATAATCGATCACAAAAGGGGTTTCAACAGATACAAGAAGAGAGAACTCATCCCACGAATCCTATCAGATAGCCAAAGACTTAAGCTGGTTGTCAATAACAACAACATGAGAGAAAGCCCACATACACATGGAAGTTGAACAACACTGTAAAAAATGAAAAATTGGTCAAAGAAGAAATAAAGAAAGAAATTAAAGATTTTTTTAGAGTTTAATGAATATTAAGACACAATATACCAAAACTTATGGTACACAATGAAAACAGTGCTCAGAGGAAACCTCCTAAAAGAAATTGGAGAGAGCAAACTCTAGAATCTTGACAGCACACCTGAAATCTCTAGAACAAAAAGAAGCAAATACACCCAACCGAAATAGACCGCAGGAAATAATCAAACTCAAAGCTGAAATCAAACAAGTAGAAACAAATAAAAGTATACAAAGATTTAACAAACCAGGAGCTGGTTCTTTGAGAAATCAATAAGATAGATGAACTCTTAGCCAGATTAACCAGAGGTCACAGAGTATACAAATTAACAAAATTATAAATGAAAAGAAAGACATAACAAAAGAAAGAGAGTAATTTCAAAAAAAAATTATCAGATCCTACTACAAAAAACCTATGCTCAGTGAAACAGGAATATCTTTTCTCCATCCCTTCATCCCTTCCCCCCCGCAACCTTTCTGTTTCTCAAAGAATGCAGCAAATCCAGAGGAAATAAAGAAAATATCTTCTATTTGTTTGAGTGTGTCTGGTTTTATGTGGAAGTCCTTGACATACTTGTACTTGAGATTTGTACAGGGCAATAAGAATGGATAAATTTGCATTCTTCTGCATTCTGATCTCCAGTTGAACCAGTACCATTTGTTGAAAATGCTATCTTTTTCTCCATTGATGGTTTTAGCAACTTTGTTAAAGATCATGTGACCATAGGTGTGTTGGTTCATTTCTGGGTCTTCAATTCTATTCCACTGATCTACCTGCCTGTCTCTGTACCAATACCATACATTTTTTTTTTTTATCACTAATGTTCTGTAATACTGTTTGAGGTCAGGGATGGTGATTCCCCAGAAGTTTTATTATTGTTTAGGATATCTGTCCTTGGTATTTTTTTATTGCAAATTAATTTGCAAATGGCTTTGTCTAACTCTATGAAGAACTGAGTTGGAATTTTGATAGGGATTTCATTGAATCTGTAGATTGCTTTTGGAAAAATGGCCAGTTTTACTATGTTAATCCTGCCAAACCATGAGCATGGAATATCTTTATGTCTTCTGAGATCTTCTTCATTTTCTTTTTTTCCAAAGCTTGAGGTTATTGTCATACATATCTTTCATTTGCTTGGGAAAAGTGACACCAATGTATTTTATGTTATTTGTGACTATTGTGAAGGGTGTCATTTCCTAATTCCTTTCTTACTCTGTTTATCTTTTGAGTAGAGTAAGGATACTGATTTGTTTGAATTAATTTTACATCTAACCACTTTGCTGAAATTGTTTATCAGGCTCAGTATTTCTCTGATAGAAATTAGGGGTCATTTATGTATACTATCATATCATCGGCAAATAGTGATATTTTGACTTCTTCCTTTGAAATTTTTTATCCCTTTGACCTCCTTTTATTGTCTGATTTCTCTGGCTAAGACATCAGGTACTATATTGAATAAGTAGGGAGAGAGTGGGCAGCCTTGTCCTGTTCCTGATGTTAGTGGGATTTCTTCAAGTTTCTCTCCATTTATTTTGATATTGGCTACAGATTTGCTGTATATTACTTTTACTATATTTAGGTATGGACCCTGAGTTCCTGATCTTTCCAAGACTTTTAACATGAAGTGGTGTTCAATTTTGTCAAATGCTTTCTCAGCATCTAATGAGATGATCTAATTTTTTTCCTTTCAGTTTATTTGCATAGTGGATTACATTGTTGAATTTCCATATATTGAATCATTGAGTTTATTTGCATAGTGGATTACACTGTTGGATTTCCATATATTGAACCATCCATGAATCCCTGGGATGAAGCCTACTTGATCATAAAGGATGATTGTTTTCATGTGTTGGATAAGATTTGCTATAATTTTATTGAGTATTTTTGCATCAATATTCATTAGGGAAATTGGTCTGAATTCTCTTTCCTTGTTCAGTTTTTGTGTGGTTTAGGTTTAAGAGTAATTGTGGCTTCACAGAAGGAATTGGGTAGTACTCCTTTTGTTTCTGTTTTGTTGAGTACTTTGGACAGTATTGCTATTAGTTCTTCTATGAAGGTCTGATAGAATTGTCCAAAAACCCATCTAGACATGGGCCTGTTTTTGTTGGGATAATTTAATAAGGACTTGTATTTCTTTAGAAGTCATGGGTTTGTTAGATGTTTTAGCTGATCCTGATTTAACTTTGGTACCTGGCATCTGTCTAGAAGATTGCGCATATCATCCACATATTCTAGTTTTATTGAGTATAGACTTTTATAGCAGGATCTGATGACTTCTTGAATTTCCTCAGATTCTCTTGTTATATCCCCCCTTTCAATTTAGATTTTGTTATTTTGGATACTCTCTGTGTGTCAGACTCTGGTTAGTCTGGCAAAGAGTTTATCTATCTTTTTGATTTTCTCAAAGAACTAGCTCCTGGTTCTGTTGATTCTTTGTATACTCTGTTTTGTTTCTACTTGGTTGATTTCAGCCCTGAGTTTGATTGGCTTCAACTCTTCTTGTGTGTATTGGCTTCTCTTTGTTCTGGAGCTTTTAGGTGTTCTGTCAAGCTGGTGATTTATGCTCTCTCTTGTTTCTTTTTGCAGGCACTTTGAGCTATGTGTTTTCCTCTTTGCACTGCTTTCATTGTGCTCAGTTTGATATGTTGTGGCCTCGTTTTCTTTAAATTCTAAAATGTCTTTAATTTCTTTATTATTTCCTCCTTGACCAAGTTATCATTGAGTAAGGCATTGTTCAACTTCCATGTGTATGGGGGATTTCTGTATTTTTTGTTGATATTTCAGACAATCCTTATTCGGTGGTGATATGACAGGATGCATGGGATTTTTCCAATCTTATTGTATGTGTTGAGGCCTGTTCTGTGACTAATTATATGGTCAATTTGGAGAAGGTAACTTAGGGTGCTAAGAACTTAACCTTCTTTTGAATTAGGATAATATGTTCTGTAAATATCTGTAAAATCCATGTGGTTCATAATCTCTTTTAGTTTCTCTATGTCTCTGCTTAGATTCTGTATACATGATCTGTCCTTTCCTAAGAATGGGGTGTTAAAGTCTCCCATTATTACTGTGTGAAGCGTAGTGTGTGCTTTGAGCTTTAGTAAGGTTTCTTTATGAATGTAGGCTCCCTTGCACTTTCAGCATAGATATTAAGGCTTTAGAGTTCATCTTTGTGGATTTTTCCTTTGTTGAATATGAAGTGTCATTCCTTATCATTTTTTTAAAATAACTTTTGGTTGAATGTTGATTTTATTCTATATTAGAATCTCTACTCCAGCTCTTTCGTGGGACCATTTGCTTAGAAATTTTTTTTCCAGCCTTTTACTCTGAGACAGTGTCTGTCTTTGTCACTTAGGTGTGTTTCTTGTGTAACTCAAAATGCTGAGTCCTCTTAAAGTCATATCCAGTCTGTTAGTCTATGTATTTTTATTGGAGAATTGAGTCCAGTGATTTTAAGACATGTTAGGGAATAGTTATTGTTGTGTCCTGTTTTGCTGTTGTTGTTGTTGTTGTTGTTAGAGGTGGAATTATATTTGTGTGGCTATCTTATTTGTGGTTTGTTCCAAGATTACTTTCTTGTTTTTCCTAGGGTGTAGTTTCCCTTCTTTTGTTTGTGTTTTCCTTCTATTATCCTTCGATGGTCTGGATTTGTGGAAAGATACTGTGTAAATTTGATTTTCTTATGGAATATCTTGTTTCTCCATCTATGTTAATTGAGAGTTTTGCTAGATATAGTAGCCTAGGCTGGCATTTGTGTTTTCTTGGCATTTCTGTTTGACATCTGCCCAGGATCTTCTGGCTTTCATAATCCCTGGTATAAAGTCTGTTATAATTCTGAAAGGTCTGCCTTTTATGTTACTTGAACTTTTTCCCTTGCTGCTTTTAATATTCTTTCTTTGTTTTGTACATGTGGTACTTTGACTATTATGTGACAGGAGGAATTTCTTTTCTGGCCCAATCTATTTGGAGTTCTGTAAGCTTCTTGTATGCTTATAGGCATATCTTTCTTTAGATTAGGGAAGATTTCTTCTATAATTTTGCTGAAGATATTTACTGACCCTTTAATTTGGGAGTCCTCACTCTCTTTTATTCTTATTATCCTTATGTTTGATCTTCTCATTGTGTCCTCGATTTCCTGAATGTTTTGGGTTAGGAGCTTTTTGCATTTTACATTTTCTTTGACATTTCTGTCAATGTTTTCTATGGAATCTTCTGACCCTGAGATTCTCTCTTTTTCTCTTGTATTCTGTTGGTGATACTTGAGTCTATGATTCCTGATGCCTTTACTAGGATTTTTATCTCCAGGTTTGTCGCTTTTTGTGATTTCTCTATTGTTTCTATTTCTATTTTTAGATCCTTGGGGGTTTCATTCAATTTTTTCAACTCTTTGGTTGTGTTTTCTTATAATTCCTTAAAGGATTTTTGTGTTTTTTTCTTTAAGGGCTTCTACTTGTTTACCTGTTTTGTCCTCTGTTTCTTTAAGAGAGTTATTTATGTCATTCTTAAAGTTCTTTGTAATCATCATGAGATGTGATTTTAAATTCAAATCTTGCTTTTCCAGTGTGTTGGGATATCCAATATTTGCTCTGGTGGGAGAACTGGGCTCCGATGATGCCAAGAAGTCTTGGTTTCTGTTGCTTAGGTTTCTGTGTTTGCCTCTTGGCATCAAGTTGTCTCTGGTGTTAGCTGGTCTCGGTCTCTAACAGAGGCTAGACCCTCTTCTAAACCTGTGTGTCAGCATTCCTGAAGACAGGTTTTCTTCCAATGGAAGTATCCTCTCCCTGACTGTTTCTAGGTTCCTGTGTCCAGAGGGCTCTAGGCAGATTTCTCTTGGGCAAAAAAACAAGTAAAAGGTTCTCCTGAGCTCTCAGGATTTTCTGTACTTCTGAAAGTCCATCTTTCTCTGCCATGGGATTTGGGTACAGAGAGTTGTGGTACGGGGTCAGCTCAGGTCTCAGGCAGACACCTCTAGGCTAATTCTCTTTATTGTATACATTCAGTATATTTTGACTCCTGCCTGTACTGAGGTTTGAAGACTAATTAGTAGAAGACACTGTATAATTTTAAACTTGCTAAAGATGTCATTGTTTTGTTTTCCTATTTGTATGTTTCTTTCAATATTATTTAATGCCACCATTCTTTTTTGTCTTAGACAAACACACTTAACATTCTGACCCTGTATTTGGCTCACATAATTACTTTTTTTTAAAATTAACCTGTTGCATGATAGTAAACCAAGCAACTAAACAGTACAAATACATAAAGTAATACATTTATTTTCTGTCATTTATGAAAGAAATAACAATTTATGGCTTTTCTTTAAATCATAATTATATTTATTTACTTGCTTCATTTAAGTTTTATTTTGATTCTGAGTAAGTAAAAGAAAATGTTTCATAGTAATTACAAATATTATAAAATATTTTTATAGATGGAGTTAGTATATGTCTTAGTTAGGGTCTTATTGCTGTGAACAGATGGCCAAAGTAAGTTTTATAAAGGACAACATTTAATTGTGACTGGCTTACAAGTTCAGAGGTTCAGTCCATTATCATCAAGTCGGGAGCATGGCAGCATCACAGCTTCCAGGCAGGCATGATGCAGGACGAACTGAGCTCTATATCTTCACCCGAAGAAAGCCAGGAACAGTCTGAGCATCCTCAGGCAGCTAGGAGGAAGATCTCCAAGCCCACCCCCAAAATAACACACTTCTTCTAACAAGGCCACACCTTCTAATAGTTCCACTCCCTAGGCGAAGCCTATACAAACCATCACAGTATATTAAATAATTTTCTGTTCTTTTAAATTCTACTTAATGGATACTGCTGACAAGTTTCTTAGTCTCTCTGTTCTGTAATTAATTACATATGTTTTATAAGTATTATTTATGAGCAAACAGCAAATCATGACAATATTATAGAATTGAGTACATAATAATTATTTTTTGATAATTGACCATGATTTAACAATTCTTTCTGGTAATTTTAGAATATAATGATTTTCAATGGAAATATGAATTACTTTCACTTTTGCAACTTGATATAGTGTTTATTACCAAAAAAATAGGTTAACTGACTACAGGTGGAAATTCTGAATATAAGAAATAAAATTTACAATTTCTACCTTTGCATGGGTTGAGAAAAACATATATATCTGAAATTATTTTATAGTATACCACTTGAAATAAAAGAAAAAATGGATATTTATACATGAGTACATATATTTTAATATATTAATTAAGTTATATTAAAATATCATTCATTTTTTAATAATTTTTATTGATAAAATTACATCAGTTCCTAAAAATAACGAAGTCAGTAACAATATCAATAAAATAAGTAGGTACACTTCTAGGATTTTGTCTTCTTTTAAAGAAGAGAATAGACTTTTTATTGTACATTTTATTTATTGATATTCCAAATGTTATCTCCTTTCTCGATTTCCACTCTGTAACCCCCTATCCCCTCT
This sequence comes from Rattus rattus, assembly GCF_011064425.1. Lineage (NCBI taxonomy): Eukaryota > Metazoa > Chordata > Mammalia > Rodentia > Muridae > Rattus > Rattus rattus. Next base: position 21,694,328 of record NC_046163.1, read on the forward strand.
CCCTGCTCCTATGAGGGTGCTCTCCCCTCCCACCGACTCACCCACTCCCACTTTACTGTTTTGGCATTCCCATACACTGGGAAATCAATTCTCCACAGGATTAAGGGCTTCCCCTCCCATTGATGCCAGATAAGGCCATCCTCGGCTACATAGCAGCTAGAACCATGGGTCCCTCCATATGTCCTCTTTGGTTGGTGGTTTGGTCCCTGGGATCTCTGAAAGAAACTAATCTAGTCAAGTAATAGTTTCAAACAGTTCAACCTCCATACAGATACCTATTCTTTCCTTTAACATTCTGTCTTGAATACAGAAAATAATCTGTAAAAGGCCAAGAATGAGAAAAGAGGCAAGGTGTAAAATTCTCACTCAAACAAGGTGTCTATAGTAAGTAGATATATCCATGAGAGAGTAGTAAGTGTGCACATGGTGAAAGCAATGTAACTCCAGATATGTTAAAATTCATCACACTTTTAGCAGCAAATAAGACTACTTGCCACAAAGCAGGATCTTGTGGGGTTATGTTGAACTTGGCTTTGTTTTGGGTAAGGAGTAGATAAAGATTATACTGTAGAACTCAAGAATATGAATTCCGATATTAGTAAATCTGTTTATTTTGGAAATTGTTTATAGTAACACAGTTTTCTGTCTCATATTTATAATACTTTAAAATATATGAATATTCTAGTGAATAGATAACTTCATATTACTATTGTTGAATATACACATATGTCTAAACAGGATGAGTATTCTGTAAAATAAATTAGGACAGTGAGTAAGTTCAGTTGATATTGAGCAAAAATTACCGTTGTATGGTAATCCAGATCAGTCCTATGGAGATCTGTGTTCATCAGTTTTATCTTTCTTTCTGGAAACCAGGAAAACATTGATCTACATTGTCGGAGATGCAAGTTAATCTTCAGCTTATGAAATGATCAGCCTGTAAGAGAGACTATAGCAAAATCTCAAATGTATACAGTTACCAATTTAATCCTGTGTATTCTGCGCATTTTATCCTGGGTATTCTGTACTGTATAGTATTGTACAGTTGAAATTATTTTTGAATAAAGATAAAGATAGGCTAGGAGGAAGAACAGTTTGTAGGGTTTTGCGTAAAATATACAAAGCCATGTGTTTGAACCGCAGTGATGTATGAACCTGAAATGTTAGGACACAACAATAAGCCTAATACTCAGTAAGTATATAAAGAAGGATCTGTAGTTTATGACCACATTCAGTTACATAGGAAGACAGTGACTTTGCAGCCAGCCATGGTTACATAATATCCTGTCTCAAGCAATACAAAACAATTAAAATGTGTTGGGAAATATTATATGTTCATTTCTTTTTTCCATGACTATTTTTTGAAATATATTTTTCTCATAAGATATATCCCATTACAGTCCTCTCTATCTCTCTGTCTCTCTCTGTCTCGCTGTCTCTCTCTCTCTGTCTGTCTGTCTCTGTCTCTGTCTCTGTCTGTCTCATCTTGCCCTTTACTCGACACATTGTATCCTATCTGGTCCAATCCAGTTCTGTCTCTCATTAGCAAACAACAGTTGTCGGTAAGATAGGAAAACATGACAAAATAAAATACACTAAGATAAAACAAAACCTATCACAAAGAAGTTAGACAAGGCACACAACAGAAGGAAAATAGCCCTGTAAAAACTCACAAGAGGGGGTTGGGGATTTAGCTCAGTGGTAGAGCGCTTGCCTAGCAAACGCAAGGCCCTGGGTTCGGTCCCCAGCTCCGAAAAATAGAAAAAAGAAAAAAAAAAAAACTCACAAGAATTAGAGATCCCCTGTTCACATACTCAGGAGCTCCACAAAAACTCTAAACTGAAAACTAACATGCACACACACACACACACACACACACACACACACACACACACACACACATATGCATATATATGTGCAGAGGGTTTGGTGCAAAACCTTTCAGTGTTCCGTGCTTGTTGCTTCAGATCTATGAGTTCATATGAGATTTGTTTGCTTCATTGATTTAGAAAGCCCTATGCTTGTGATGTTCTCTATTCTCTCTAACTCTTCCACTCCTTCTGCCTCTTCTTCAGGATTGTTGAATTCTGAAGGACAGAATTTGTCAGAGATATCCCATTTAGGACTGTTTATTCTAGGCCTCTCCCTATCTACATAAAGTCTGACTCTGTGTCTGTGCTTTCATTCTCTCTGCTGCATATGGAAGTTTCTTTGATGATGGTTAATCAGCACTGATCAATGAGTATAAACCAATATCATTAAGAGATATCACACTTAAAAAATACGAGTTATATTTAGTTTTGTCTTTGTATTTTAGCTATTTAGTCTCTTATTCTTTGCCACCCAGGATGTATGAGGTATAGAATTCATCTTACGGTGTGAGACTTATGCCAATTTAGACTTTATTTGCATGCACTCACAAGCTTTGTGGTACCATTGTCCTAACATATTTTCCAATACTGTCTGCAGATTGTGTTCATTTCTTTAAATAATGTATAATAAAATTCTTCTAAGGGGGAAGAAGATCATGGCACACAGTGAACATATAAGCAGTTGCCTCCAGCAGAAAATTATTGTATTCAAAGGGTAAACATAAAGATTCACAGTAGTTTAAACCCTAAAGGTATGCACAGAATTTTGATGGAGGTCAGTTGGTCATGTTTCATTCAATTGTATTGTGAGATAATTAGGAGATATGTCATATTGGTGAGTCTTAATTGGTCTCTCCTTCTAAGACACCTCAAGGTACCACTTGGATCAGAAGTTTTATGCATGTAAGGCATAGATTACCATGGAGATGGTTCTTGGTAGAAGGGCTAAATTACTAAGGCAAACTGATGGGATACTGTTACTTATATCACGTTTTCTACTTCTGACCCATTAAATTTGAAAAGCTTTAACCTTACATTTTGTGAAGCACCTGAAGGTACAACAGAGATTTTGTTTACCTGTTTGGTTGTTTGTTTTTATCAGTTTTGGTGTTACTTCTTTTTGAGATGAATGGGAGACTTTGCCAAATATGATATTGATAATATATGAGAGTTGATAAGGAAGAATCTCAGATCCTTAAGTAGGCCAAACGCTAACATTTCATATCCAAGTGACACATCAGCAAGGGGACCAAATGAGACTCTAAACTCTGCCAATAGATTTTTATCCTGCTGTTATAAGTCTATCCTGGCAAGACTGCTATGAAGCTAAATTGGATACTAGTTTCAAAAACAAGACAATTTTGTTTGCTTAGATATCATACACCAAACTTACAGACAATACATCAGCATTTATGCAAAAATCCTTAAAAATATTTGGCTGGTCAAAACAACCTTTAATGAAAAGTCTGCCTTATGTATGGGACAGAATGTGTAAAGTTATGGTACTTTGTGACTATGAGTCCTCAGTTGATGATGACTGAAATGACTGAGAAAATTTGAATGGCAGAGCAAGCCTTTGGTGTTATTCAAAATGACCAGGGTTAGAAATCTGGAACCATGTCCGAACCCAAACAGAATACCTTAGGAAGGAATCAGTGGGCATACTATAATAAGAATAAGCATTGCATGAGACATTACTCCAAACTCTCAAACAATTTGAGCTGGTTTGACAATCAGCCAAAGTGCCAGATGGCAGGACTTAATGATGTCTTTACAGAACTTCAAGGATTCCTAAAGGCTTCCATGACCCTTTCAGTTCCAATAATGATTTCTTCTACAGGAGTTCTGGGTAAAACTGACAATAGAGAATGATACCATAAGCTTTCTGGTCATAAAGGGTACTAAATAGTTAGGTTCAATGTTTCCTTCCACAAAAGGAATTGTTTTCTTTGTCTGTTACAAGAGAATTGGCTTTATGACAGCTGCTAATAGTGCCATAAACCTGAAGATTTTTGTAGGTTCCAGAGTGGGTAGTTCCAAGGATAGACAAATATTCAATTCCATTTCCCAAAAGGGAAAAAAATATGTGAGCAAAAATGCCTTCTGCATAGACCTCACCTGTATGTATGATGTTCATTCAGGAAAAGCAAAGGGGAATTCAGCATCTCACATAAGATTAAAATCATTAACCACCACTATGCACTGATGGGAATGCAGGCAAAAAAAAAAAAAAACCAACCAATCAAACAAACAAACAAACAAGACTGCATGCCTGTGAAGAATTTGGAAATTGTAACCAAAAACAGTTGAAGGGCCGCTCATTATTGTATAAGACTCTTAGAAAATTTTAATTTAATCACATTATAATAATAGTCCTATTCTTCCTGGAATCTGATTAGCATAATTTTGTTCAAGACTTAAAACTATGAAATATATTGTATATAATAATCATACCACAGTTCATCATCTTTTGATGTTTCTAAATGTTTTATCAGCAGAGGAAAACAATTCAATCACTTTTCTCTATCTAAATGATGCAATTATTAAAATACAGTTTGACAGTTACTTTTCCTGTCAATTAAAAAGAATATGAATTAAAAAATTAATAATTTCAATAATCGTGGGTAGTATTGGTTGCCAAGCTGAGATTTAGATTCAGGAGACAAATTATTGACAGGTCTCTGAAAGAATTTGTAGATTAACCTAAGTCACAGAGAATACCCATGTTAACTATGAGTAGCAACATTCTCTCAGCTTAGAGAATAAACTGGATTAAAAACAGTGATCTGAGCAACAAAATTCATCTCTTTTTATTGCAAACTCTGTATGCAGTATGACCATTTGCCTCAATGTCTGTGGTTGGCTTAGATATTTCAAAACTTACTTTTAGTAAGGGTTCTCAAACACATTGATCCCCAATTCTTGGTCCACCGTCCAAAGTTAGAGAAGAAAAGATGGTAGGAAAAGGAGATATGGACAATTTTTGTTTTCAGGATACTAGCAGTCAAGTTCTGTTGTGTCACGATACCAAACACAAATCTGCAGTGGTGGCATAATCCAGAAGAAACAGCCAGGCCTCAGCCACACCAAAAGGAATCAGAGGGAGGCACAAGAACCAGATGAGCTATCAGGATAAACTTTCCCAATGAGCTCAAGATCAGTGAAGACGGGAGACTAGTGAAGTGTTTCAAGGCTAGCTATGAAAGAGCACCTTCACTGTCCACTAAGTCCTATTTATATTATCTCCAAACATCACATGTCCTCCCACAGGTCATGACTCAGCAAAGCATCATGTGAGTCTGCCTCAGGAAAACACCACCAGTGTCAGCATCACATGACACAACCAGAGACTTCAAATTCAATCTGCCACTGTGACTTCTCCCAACAATTATGAGACAGATTACTCCTTTTCGCACTTAAGTCGTTTTCACCAAATATTTTGTAATAGAAATTTAAAAATTATACAGAAAATTTCTACCACCTAGCAGCGATTTGTGTGTGTGTGTGTGTGTGTGTGTGTGTGTGTGTGTGTGTGTGTGTGTGTGTGTATGACTCAACTGACCAGGTTATTAATGAACTTTTAGAAATTTCTCTGGAACTTTGAATTCAATAATGCTCCCAAATAAAGACAATGTTTAATAAGCCCTTTGTGTGCAAGTCTGGAAGATTAGAATGCTGAGTGAAATGTCACCAACAGAGATTTAGTCATAATCATTCATAGAAGAATGAGAACATGAATTGTAATTTTGCTAGCCTTTTTCTTTTGTGGTTATATGTACAAAAGTGTGTACTTTTTCTATTTTTCTGTTTTTCATCCTTTTCTCATCCAATTCATACTTAACATAGCTTTCTCTCCCTACCTTCCTACCAGTCCCACCCCTCATATAACTGCATTTTCTCCAGATCTGCTGCTTCTCTCTTTCCTATCAGAAAAGAACAAGCTTCACTATGATAAACATAGCATAACAAAACACAATGAGATTAGGCATAAGCTCTCATATCAAGGCTGCACAATGAAAACAAGTATCAGATTTTGCCCAAGCTATGACAACTTTATGTATCTGAGTTTAAAAATGGTAGAATAACTTGAGAACATCATTCAGGTTGTGACATGGGTAATGCTCATTGCTCTAATTTAGAGCAACAGCAAGCAAAAGCAAAAAGACATGGTATAATATGAAATTTGGCAAGGAATGACTTATAAGCAAATTTAGAGGTTTTGCATAGAGGAATTGACGGGGGCCAAAATATACTCTGTAATTTATTTAATTTTAAAATAGCATCATTAGAAAAAAAGAAAAAGAAAGGAGTGGACCAAGGTTGCTCTGAACCCCAGTGTCAATACAGACAAGTTTCTTCAGTTGTAGTCTAAAGGAGTCAGACTACATATATATTCATGTATGCTAAAGAAATTCCTGGCTTAATCCATGTAGATTTTTTTTAAGTGGAAGATTAAGTAAGTATGAAATCTTGAACCACAGTTCTTAGTTGAAGTTGAACAATGTATGTCATGGTCAGAGTCCATGCAAGGGGACCTTAAAAAGCTGCTGTATGAGTCTTTTAAAATAACTTTCAAATTTCAGTGGCAATCTTAAGAAGTTTAAGAGCATAGGGCCATTGTCGATCTGCTGAGGAAAGTTGAATTATTCAGCACTTGAGAGAGGAAGGTTTGCTGCAAGAAATAGAGCTGGAGAGATGGGACTACCCAAGCACTTTATAATTCAGATGATATTCTGAGTCCCAGATGATAGGAATGGCTTTCAGCATTTGTGTCTGCCTTGCAAGGATCCAGTTTTGCTTCAGTCAAATCTTTTCTTCAAATGCACTGATTTTTCATTTTTGAAATGTGAAGATACCAATGTATTTGGGAAATATTTCATGTTTTTAATTGTTTGTGAGATCAATTTTATAACTATGCCTGAGCCTCAGAAGAAGCTACATTGGCAAATAGGTGTGTGTGTGTGTGTGTGTGTGTGTGAGAGAGAGAGAGAGAGAGAGAGAGAGAGAGAGAGAGAGCATGTGTGTATGAATAAATAGGCCTTTTTTATGTGAGAGCTTCATATAAATAACCCATGGTTGATCATCATGATCACCTCTCTGACTTCTACATTCAGACACTCCTGTGTCTCCATGACTTCTCGAATTAATGCTCTCTTATCACTAACTAATATTGGGATTTTTTGTGCTTGTGTGTTTGTATGCTTATATGTACAATCTGCTGTGTTTGTGTTGCTCATATGTGTTTATGGCTTAACTATGGAGACTGAAATTCCTAACAGAGGGCTCAATGTTAAGGAGGACAGAGTCTTCATCTCTCAGCATACTTTAATTGTCTGTAACCATTAACTAATCTAGGTGTTCAGAACTATGAGAATTCTTCTTCATTTCCATCTATGTAACAGTATTCTTCTTTTTCATGATTTTTTTGTGGGGGGAGCATAATGTTTTGCTTTTCATTGTAGATACCTTGTCATAAATTGGAGACATTACTTCACAGCAGAAATCCCATTCTTCTGGCTCTTATAATTCTTCTACGCTATCTTCTCTCATGTATCATGCATGCGTTGTGTATTAAATTTATAATTTTGGACTGAATAGCCCAGTTACTTGTTCTCTGTATTTTTATTAGTTTTGGCTTTCTGTCTTTATCTTTGTCTGCTACAAATATAAGCAATAATCTTTGCTGCAAAAATAAACTTGCTTGATGAGGAGTAATATCAATGTATACTTGTGAGTTTAAGGATAAGTAGAATAGGATTGAAGGAGCTGAAAGGGCTTGAAACCCCATAACAATAGCAATGCCAACCAACCTGAGCTCCCAGGGACTAAACCACTACCCAAAGTCTATGCATGGACAGGCCCTTGGCTCCAATTGCATATGTAGCAGAAGATGGCCTTGTTAGGCAACAATAGAAGGAGAAGCCCTTGGTCCTGCCAAGGCTGGACCCCCAAGTACATGGGAATACCAAAGGGTGTGAAAGAGGAGTAGATGGGGAGGGAAACACCCTTATAGAAGAAGAGGAGGGGCATGGAATAGGGAATTTATGTCTGGGATACTGGGAAAGGTAAACAAAATATCCATTAAAAGGAAAAAAAAAGGTTAAGTAGAATAAAGTAAAAATCGTTGTGCCAGGGAAGTTGTCTTAGGATATTCTTTTCTAGGGTTAATAGCATACAAGTTCAAGAGATTATGGGTCTAGCTCATAACTGATATGAGTGGATATCAATTGTCAATTTTAAATATTAATTGTTCATCTATTAGGTTCGAGAGTTAAGCAGAGTCCAAATCTATAATGAATATAGGGAAATGTCATGATTTAGTTGAGGTCATTATTTGTACCCTAGCATGGGACCCTTAGAAAAATAAAAGTTTCTCAGCTCAGGATTGTTAGCAGCCAAAGATAGTACCAAAAAAAAAATGTATCTGCCTCAAATATCTTTTCCCCTGTGCAACCAGGACACAAATTTTGGTTATTAGGAAATGAATATTTAGTAATACAAAAGTAGAAAACACCAGATTGAATAAAGTCAGCTTCCCAAGCTTCACTGTGTGTCATCTACTTGCGGACAAAAAACATCAGCCACAATGGTTTTACAGGTTATATAGAGTATGAAATCTGAGCTGTAACTCCATTATGTTTATGAAACTAGTCAGAAATTTAAAGATTAGGTTCTCTTTGAAATTTAATTATTTTTTGCTAAAATTATTAACAAATACGCCAAACTTTTAATGTATTATCATTGTAAAATTGATATTCTAGGCAAGTTTTAATGCATGATAACAAAAGAAAAGTAATACACAGTGTTTATTCAAGCAAATTATAATAAGAAATATTTTGTTATCGTAGTTTGAAATCTGATCTTCAATTTTTTGGCAACCAAAATTCCTACTAAAATTAGCAGTTATGGGGCTTTGTCTGACAAATTCAAAAATAAAATCACAGGTCACAGAGGGCTGGTTTTAGAGATAAATATATTATTGTTGTTATAGGTTGGTGTTTCCTTGGAAATTGACTGTGGTGTAGTCTCTTCTTGAAATTATATTTTTTATTCCTTTACCTCAAAAGTTTTAGAACTTCACATCTACATGACAAATCCTGACCTATCATTCACGTTTTAAACAAATGGTCTAAAGACCTTAACTTTGGAGTACATTATAAATTCAACAAAAATGGTTAATGATATTGAAGTAATTTTATAATTTATGTGAATGTTTAAAATTACCATACAGATATTGAATAAAGCCAAATATAGCTTTTTGCCATATATTTTTATAACTATCAAGTTTGGATGTCAGTGGGTGCTGTTACCTCTTTGGTCACCATGACTGCACTAACTAAATAATTGTTTTATGATTTCCACTATTCTTGTCTGCTTATGTACTTCATCACTGTGGGCAGCCATTTCCTGTGCATGGGCTACCAGACTAATAATCTCTCTGAAAAGTGAAAGCTACAAATTAGATGATCAGACAGCCCTAAGGAAGAAATAATATTTGAAGGGCAAAAGTCAAGCCACAAAAATCGAATCATAAAAGACAGCAAAGCTTATAGCAGAAAAAAGTTATTCAAACCTTTAAAAATATCACACAGTAGATGAAAATGAAGAGCATATAATAAAATTAGTTATTAATTTCTATTGTAGTTTTTAAGTAGTCAAATTAGAGGTATATATTTAAGCTTGCAATGAAACATTGACTTGCCTGTGTGAGAACAATGTGGACGTATGAATACATTGCAGTGTTTTAAATATCTTTATGTAGGTCACATGTCTGTTGCAATCAACCCTGTATGATAAGTGTAGATGTGTTCAGACTTAGAATGTCGATAGAATGCCACACTCCAAAGAACTATATAAATAAAGAATGAGGGGAAATGAAATGAATGCATTTTTAATAACTGATGAAATAAATATTAATTTGAAATTTTAACTGTTATATGTCATGTCTGTGAATGAATGCTCCTCTAAATGTCTGACACGAAGTACATGATGTGTATGTACTTGACATTACAATGTGTGTGTATTTGACATTACCCATTTGTAAGACATACTTTTATGATTCCACCAATTTGTATTCAAAGGATTTCTAACATAGCATTGTTAGAAAATAATCATATTAATAATAGAAATCAGCTGCCTGCTTCTTGTTAATTTCCATAAATGTTACTTTATTAATAAGAAAATAGACTTTATAGCAGTATTACAAATAGCAATAAGAATAAAATTCAGCCTTTGAAGATGCACAGTGTTAACAGCAACGACTTTTTCTCTTGCTAAATTAAAATTGCTCATTAATGTAGCATACTATCCCATGGCTTTTGCTGTTTTATTTTTCAGTCATAATTTTCCACAGTTCAAGATTCACTATTTCAAGCATTACAAAGTCACATAATTATAAGTTCCATAAGTATATTTTTATCTTAACAATTAATGTTAAGAATTCTTAATATTAAAGAAGATACTGCTATAAAATGTAGTCATTTTATTCATATTCATACAATCACATTTGTTTAATGTATATTTCAGATCTATTAATAAATGCTTCTTTAAATGTCTGACATAGATCCATGGCAAACCAGCAACCTAGTGCAACCTGCTATACCAGGAGTATTTCGATTCTCCAGCAGCTTCTCCTCCCATCTGCATCAGACCTGAGACTTCTGAACAACACAGCTTAGCTTCCCTTCCTCCACCTATCTTCCCTACTCACTGAGCTCTCTCAGCCAAGCCAGGCTACTCTAAGAGTAGCCTGCCATCCCAGGGAGATCACCATGCCCCTTCAATCCCTCCCCTCTGACATGCAGAGCCTGAGCCATACAAATTAGCTTCCCTTTCCCCACTCATCACCAAACTGCCTGAGTAAGCTGCTAGGGGTGGGGCAGAAAGATGACTTACCTTCTCCTTCAACCTTTCTGGCCACTTTCATCAGATCTGAGGCTCCTAAACCATAAAGAAGTATAGGTCTGGAACCATGTCATGACATACAGCTTCCTGTATGACATACAGAATCCTGACAGGTTTACCATACCTGGACCGTGGAGGCACACCATCCTCCTACTAACTACCACAACAAGAAAATCCAGGGACTAAAACCATCCAGATGGCTAAAGGCCCTCAAAAGAACACAATCAACAAAGGCCAGGGCAATATGACCCTCCCTAAGTACAGGTATCCCAATAAAGAAGCCCTAGATATCCTAAAGACTAACAAAAACACAAGAAAATGAAATCAAATCTGATCTTTTAAATAAAGATAACAGAAGCCTTTAAAGAGGAAATTAATAAGTCCCTTAACGAAATATAGTAAAATACTCTCAAACAGATAGAGGTCTTTAAAGAGGAAATAAAAAAAGGAAACAAAAAACTAAATAAACTCCTTAAAGACATACAAGAAAATACAATTGAAGAGGTGAGTTAAATGAATAAAACTGTGCAAGACCTGAAAGTGGCAATAGAATCAATAAAGAAAGTGCAAACTGAGGAAATCCTGGAAATGGAAAACCTAGGAAAAGGTACAGGAAAAAAAGATGCAAGAACCACCAAAAGAATATGGGAGATTGAAGAGAGCATCTCAGGGGTAGAAGGTACAGTAGAAGAAATTGATACATCATCAATGGAAATGTAAAATCAAAACTTCATGATACAAAACATGCAGGAAACCTACCTGGTACACCATGAAAAACCCTAACTTATGGATAATAGGAAAAGAAGAGGATGAAGGGTTCCAACTCCAAAGCCCTGAAAATATTCTCAACACCATCATAGAGGAAAATGTCCCAG